>NC_056617.1:153133-157870 GCF_018340385.1 Cyprinus carpio | reverse complement strand
TAAGCATAAAAATGATAAAATACCGACATGAACTGTTCTTTTGAAGCAAAACCTTATAGGCCCAGTTCAACTTTTTAACTGGTCACCACACTGACCAGAACACCCATCAAGTGCTTCCGCACAGCGCTCGAGGCTTCAGCAGGTGATAGCGCCATTAAAGAGCGATCAGAATATAGCAATTAGGCTGACATTACACTCGCCCAGCGCTGTCCATAGGTGTCCACCGTTTACCCGGGAACCACCTTCTCTTAATTGCCTCCTAATTCCGCGTGTCAGATCCGTGTTTCCTCGCTGTCCCGCCCGGTGGTCGCGTGCGTGTCTTACCGTTCTCAACTCCGAGGCGTTACTCAAGTCAATGACACAAGGCAAATTGCGTTTAAATAAATGAGCTTAATGGATCACGCGATTGGATTGTGAGCGCAATGCTTCCTCTGGTTAGGCAAAACATTTATATCCAGTTCTAAGTGTTTCCCGCGCGTTTTAAACCCGCGCAGGCGGATTGTGTGTCTGACCTACGATTAAAACTCATTATAAAGCAGGTGAGACAAATTCAAGAGCATGAAAAAGTGATTTCTCAGGGTAATCAGGGCACGACAGCGTCAGTTTAAGCTCGCCTCAGTCAAACCAACTCCGCCTTAATCACACACGACATTAAAGAACTGAGATATGCACACTCTGGCAAAGTATGATGACGCTTGCCCAGTATGCAGGCGGCAGTCATCGTCAAACGTCCTGACGCCACGTGGATATTCTCTAATCTTGCGCGCTCACCAATCAGAAATGCAAGTAAAATGTCAAAGAGATGATGACACCTTCTCTCTCCTCTCTCTCTTTTATGGCCACGCCATTTTTGGTTGCGCTAAACAATCTCATCGGACATTAGCTGATGTTACAGGATGTTGTAGTGAAAATCAAATTATCGGTCTGTGAAGGGCCCCCCTCAGTCACCGGCGCGCTCCGTGATGAATTACGGTAAAGGTCATCACGCGGCTCCGTTTTATTGGAAGTTTATATGGTAACGCTTGGATGAGTATCTGTAGAGATGTGTGTGTGTGTGTGTGTGTGTGTGTGTGTGTGTGTGTGTGTGTGAGTGTGGAGTGTATGTGTATATGGGTGGTTATATTAGTAGTTTGGGAATATTATCTGCTTGCAAACTGTGTTCAAATGAAGCAAAGATAACAACCCACAAAGTTCATTATGCTGCCACATTAGCTACTAACTCACATAGCCTATCTATCTATCTATCTATCTATCTATCTATCTGTCTGTCTGTCTGTCTGTCTGTCTGTCTGTCTGTCTGTCTGTCTGTCCAAATACGTCCGTCAGATCCGTCCGTCCGTCCAGATCCGTCTATCTATCTATTCAAAAAATAGGGTTTGTTACTTTTGATGTTTTTTAAGGTGTCCTTGTTACAGTGTAGCTATATATAATGTTACAGTGCATTTCCAATACTGAGTAATATTAATTAACTACATGTACTGTATGGTTTGGGTAGGATTAGAGTTCAGTTTGGGTTACTTGCATGTAATTATTCTTGATTTATTGTTATTATGATAGTAAGTACATGTAATGTGTAACAGGACACCTTAAAATAAAGTGTTACCAAAGTACTTGTAATTAGATCAAATTACATTTTTTTAAATACTTAATCAGACTATGGCTACTGTTTTTGTTGTTTACTACATGATTACATGTAATCTTTTTTAGTAAGGGTTTTTATTTTGATTGTTGTTCTCTTAAAATTATTTATTTTGAGTTTACATTTTTTATAATTTAGTGTGGCTTTCTTTAAACTTATAAACCTATCAAACTATCTGTCATTCTATCTATCTATCTACAATCTATCTACAATCTATCTATCTATCTATCTATCTATCTATCTATCTATCTATCTATCTAAAATGCTGACTACTTGTCTTGTCTGTGTAATGCTTTCTTTCTCTTTCTATCTATCTATATATCTATCTATCTATCTATCTATCTATCTATCTAGCTATCTATCTATCTATCTATCTATCTATCTTACTTTCTTCTTTCTTTCTTTTCTATCTATCATCTATCTATCTATCTATCTATCTATCTATCTATCTATCTATCAAACAAAACAAAAACAAACAAACAAACAAAACAATCTATCAGTCAGTCGTCAGTCAATAATCAGTCGTCTGTCTGTCATTATGCTGTCACATGATCTACTACATAATCCTATTCAGTCACACATGCACACACACCACCTCTTTTGAATTCACCCAGATACATTGAAAACCACTGATAATAAATTATTTCTCCTGAGGTAGCATCCTTAACATACACTAAGTGGAATATACCAGTCCACAGCATTGCAGCAAAATAATGCGTTGTAAAAATAAAAAAGAACGCCATGACCGCCACGCGAAATGTAATTCAGTTTATAGGTTACCAGAAGAGACCATTTTCTCCATTACATCAAATTATTTTCCTGAGGTAAGCATCCCAATATACACTAAGTGGAATATTGCATTTCAGTCCACAGCATTGCAGTGAAAATAATGCGTTGTAAAAACAAAAAAGGAACGCCATGACCGTCACGCAAATGTAATTCAGTTTATAGGCTACCAGAAGAGACCATTTTCTCCATTACATCTAACAAGAATGGTACCCAACAAATCAGCATGTTCAAAACAAGTAGGCCTAAGTGCTGCAAAAACACTTTGGCTAGCTATTTTCATTCTTGCAATCAATTTAAACGCCTCAATTTTTCGCTACAATAGGCGTATTGTCCTGTGGACAGATCCTACCTTCAAATGCTCATTACATTATAGGCCTAATGGAATGTTACCAAATAATTCATCTTTTGAATCCTAAACAAAATGTCTCTCAGTAGTACACCTATAATCCCTAAAGGGGTACCAACACCTTTACAGGATTATCACGGATTACACCACATTAGGGTCCCACGTGGCCCCACACCAAAGGCCCGGTGCCTCATCCATTGTGCAGCACCAGTCCCTCGCGCTGACACTCGGGGTTATTTGTTGTCACTCCGCGCACATTAATCCCGCCACAATTAGGTGTCAGCTCGCGCCGTTCTCTGTTTGATGATAGCCTTGGGCGGCTGCAGCGCTCGAGCCCTAATCAGCAGAGTAAACTCGCGCTATATTTCAATTTGGGGAGGCGCTCTTCCGCGCGGAGGGCCCCAGCATGGCAATAAATAAAGCGCCTATTTACGCCTCCATCACACAGAGACATCCAAATGCACTTACCACCGGCCCTCTCATCATGGCCCGCATTCAACAACAGCCATAAATCAGCGCTTTTCAAACGCAATGATTAGTGAAGCTATTTACACGCGCACACACAATGCACGGAAAAACTAAATATACACTCCACACTACCCTTGCACATTGTAAATGGCCTCTTTTTTGATTCCATAGGTCTGTGCATTTATTTTCAAACACCTCGTATTTCAAAATCTCCACAAATTTTATTTTAATATTATTTTAATATTATATTATGACTATAATATTTACTCTAAATGAATTTTGTTACAATATCTATCTATCTATTGCTAATTTCATAGTGAAACTATTTTGAAATCATCTGAAAATATACTATGATAATTTCTTAATCACCACAAACATAGCTTTAGCAAC
Source organism: Cyprinus carpio (assembly GCF_018340385.1). Lineage (NCBI taxonomy): Eukaryota > Metazoa > Chordata > Actinopteri > Cypriniformes > Cyprinidae > Cyprinus > Cyprinus carpio. The sequence continues at coordinate 154,238 of NC_056617.1, read as the reverse complement.
AAAGCTAACAATGAATCAGCATATACAAAATGTATTTATATAAGTGAACAAATGTGACAAACATGTTGGCAAACAATGTGCATCCTAGCAATCAAGTTTAAACACCCCAATGACTAATTCTGCCAGAAAGAGTCACATGGGGTGATTTCCCCTCTTCACATGGATTACAAATATCTGCTATTATGGCTAATCTGGCATTAGATATGCGGCACAAGGTGGATCGAACAGCCCAAAACAGCGCTATTGAGATGTTAAGCAGTGTGTTCTGTCTCTTGTTAGAGTGTTAATTGGGTAAGTGTAGTCCATTTGTGTAATCCCTCAGTTTCTCCTGATCTCTCATCGCTTTACTGCTCTAAACGGGAGTGGATCTGCGTGAAGTGGCGCCCGTAATCTCTATTCAAATATCTCCATATGACAACTGCCCACAATTAGAGCGCCATCACTCTCTATTTACATCCTTCATCCAGGATCCGTCAAGGGAGCACAGGGGGCCAAACAAAAGAAACACTTTAAAGCGTTTGATTTTCCATGAGCTGCCTCTCAGTGAAATTCTCACGGAGGATCTAGAGGAGGATTATGTCCGTTTCAAAACCTAGCAAGCTGTCTTCTTAGTGCTGTGTTCACACCATGTCAAGCGTTTGACTAATAACAAACATTCAAGCTTACAATTTCCTTCACTTGACCACTGTAAAAGAACCAAAATAACAGCAGCTCTAAAAGTTAAAGGTAGCTAACGTTACACATTTGACCATTTTATTATATCCACATATCCTCATTGTGAGCTTTCTATGTTCAGAACATTTTGCAAAAGCATATAGAGGAGAATTCATGTAGCCTTGCCACCAACAACAAATCTGCAACTGTAGATGCTTTTTAGAATTTTAAGCAATGCCTCCAAATGTGTGCTAAACTGTGAACTCAAAGCTGAGCTCTAACAATTATATATTCTTGAGAGCAGCAAAAGGTGGCATCCAAGCTCAAAACACTCAAAATATATAGGCAAAACATATATAGACAAAACTCAAAACTATTTATTTTCCAGTCTGGTGATAGAATGTTGCTAGGTTAACAAACTGTTGTATATATATACATACACACATATATA
>NC_056617.1:152797-153009 GCF_018340385.1 Cyprinus carpio | reverse complement strand
GACTCTGCCATCTTGAACAGTGTAAAAAAATGATTTAAAAAAAGTTGTAAAAGAATATTAGAGAATTTATTTACAAGAAAATATTTCAGTACTGTTACTTCAGAATTTCATATTTAATTCAATGTTACTTGATGTTTAATGTATTATGTATATACTGTACAGGGACAATCACAAGGGGCAGTTGCTCTGATCTAAATAAAGATCTAAAAAAA
>NC_056617.1:79786-151730 GCF_018340385.1 Cyprinus carpio | reverse complement strand
AAAATAAAACTCAAATACAAGTATAATTTTTTGGGTGTGTGTGTGACGTGGGGTGTGGTGCATGAGTGAGTGTGCATGTAAGGGAGAAAGAGAGAGAGGGCTTTACTTTAGTCAAGCAATAATTTTCTATACAGGAATTAGCACCCTTATACAAATTCCACAGCTGTATACTATACTAAATTTACCCTATAATAGCCTACTATCTGAATGAAGGAGCTAACATTCAGTGTAAGAGTAAAAAATGACATAACATTATTTATCATTTATACTACGGGCCGTTGGAATGCTTGAATCTGATTGGCTGACGAACGTTCTGAGGCGTGACATTATTTTCTGGGAAAAGCATATGAACGTAGTTCCAGGTAGCTCTTGACCGCACATTACAGTTCCATATCACTTTCGCATAGAAACTGTACTAAACGGAAATTACAGGACCAATAAACACAACAACATCCCCTTTTTTTTTTTTCCCTATTCCCCCCCCCCTTGTCTCGCTTTTTTTTTTTTTTTTTGTTTTTTTGTTTTTTTTTTTGTTTTTTTTTTTTTTTGTTTCTTTTTTTTTTCCTGGGTCGGGTGCGTCCGGACGAACATCGCTGGGTGGGTCGCCCCTCTCTCCCCCCCCCCCTTTTTGTTCGGGTTTTCTGCGGGGTTTCTGCCTGTGTCTCCCCCCCCTTCCCTCCCCCCCCTGCGGCGCCGGGCGGACCCTGCCCCCCCCCCCCGTCCCCCCCCTTCCCCGCGCGGGCGGGGCATTTTGAGAGAGATTCCTACCCACAATAGCGTATTAAGTACCAAAAACGAACGAATCCCTTTAAATATCTCATCTGATCGATGTCTTGAGGTGTGGTAAACGGTGCGATACGCGGAATAATTGACTCCGATTCGAAGTCGCGTGACGAATCACCACACATCACGGTGTTGCATTATTTTCTCTCAATAATTCAAAGGCCACCGTCGTCAATTATTCGTACTTTGAATCACACAGCTTTAAATAGTGTTTTGACATCGACAACCCAAGTGCATTTTACCTCAAACTTGCGTCTAGGTTAACTTTCTAAAGTAGCAATCGATTCTCGGGGTCGACCATTAAACACACTGACAAAAATTATATTCAGAAATTAAAATAATTTATACCACTTTCTTTTAATGTGTGATTGTGTAACTGGTTTTCAACGAAGATACCAACCTTTCAAGGAACTTGCTTCCAAACACTCGTTTCTCATGGAGACGCGGTTTTGTGCACGGGAGCGGAGGGCTGTGCGCGCGCGGTAACGTTATGTGGACGAGAGACGCGTGAGTTTGAGTGGAGAGGCCGCAGGGAAAATGAAATGCAACTGAACGCTGGATCTACTGAAAGGACATTGACACAGACGAAAACCTAAAGACATTTAATCTATAATTTTATTTTATTTAGTTAGTTTTGCCAAACACACATTACAGTTTGGTTAGTTATCGCTTTTTTTGTAATGCCTCGTTTTATTTTTATTTCAGTTAACAATTTTTTTTTTCCCCAACTAGTTTTCGTTTTTTCGTTCGTTTCGTTGCTAACGATTATAACCTTACCTATTACTTTTCCGACAACGTTGAGTCGTCTCACCCGACAACCGCGGGACAATCTCCTTCCAGGCCGCTCATGTAGAAGGCTCACTCTTTCGGATCGGTGCCCGAATATGGAAGTGAATGAGGCTTTGCGATTTTTTTTATTTATTTATTTTTTTTATCTAGGCCTACGTGAAATTCTGCATCCATTGTACGATTTTTTTTATTTATTTTTTTTCCACCTCTCGAAGGGCAATGTGAGTCGAAAGAGGGCATATAAGCAGTTGCCCCGGGCAACCTGAGCAACCTCCCCCTGTGCACGCCCCTGATACTGTATATCATGTATAATGTATATATTATGTATAATGCATGTATATTTTATAATGTATAATGTATATATAGATATAATGTGTGTGTATATATATATATATATATAGAGAGAGAGAGAGAGAGAGAGAGAGAGATTTTGTTGTTATAATTGTTACTTGCTGTAATTTATTTATAAAATTTACCAGCAATTTCTGAGCTTAATCAAAGTAAATACTATTATATTGTTTCTCAAAGTAAATACTACTAACTGATTTTTTTCAGTGTGGGATTTCCCTTTCTGTAAAGGATAAACGTGGTGTTGCATTTTAATTTGTCGGAAAAACACACAATCTGAAAACGCTTCCATATGTAGTCAGCTCACCAGTTTTTAGAGCAGAGCTATAAATCTTGACTTAAGGGGAGGGAAGTGCACGGGTGAAAAAAAGGTCCCCTCTCTTAACAAAAAGTGACCAGAGCAGCCAAATGAGAAATGAGATGCGATTTAAAAAGAGCCTCACCGTGGGAGGGGTTTACATGCTCGCTTGGAGCCCTGTGGGTTAATTAATTGGGGGTTGAATGCACATGGGTGAGGAGTGGCACCCAACGCCTGGTGATGCTCCGCATCTGTGCAGCCAAGTTGGCGCGGCGTTTTGTCTTTTCTCCTTGTGGAAAGTCCATTGAGAAGGGGGGCGCACGGGGGAGATTCTTAAATGGTAAATTAGCATTCTGATGAGAGTGCGCTGGGGCCCCTGAGAGAGTCAGGAAAAGGGAGGGTGGCATTAATGACACTGCCAAGACCCTCGGGCCGTGACATAATACCCTTTCTCCACCGTAACCGCCCCCTTCTCTCTGTTTCTCATCCCATCATCCCCACACAGTGCTAAAAAGACCCCTCATAAAGACCCTCCATCCCGAGGGAATATGTGCCCGGTGCCTCGGCCCCTGAAGAGTCTCAATACAAATAGCCAATTTGTAATAATATTGTGAGGAGGGGCCGGCCTGGTTTGTAAAGCGGGTGCAGAGGATATCATTTCCAACATTCTCTCCTGTTGTTCACCGAATTTCACCTAGCTTTGGCGGCCGCGACTCGCACCTGCTCACGAATTTGCTTTTAATGCATTTTCTTGTGACTAAGAAGGGAAAGGACTGGACTTTTTTAAGAGACCAATCAGGACATGCGCCGGTATAGGGCTAAATACACTCTATTTTGGCAAAAATCATGATTTTCTTTTTCTTCATCTTTAAAAAAACAATTGATTTCGCATCAAATATGGAACTGGGGGGAATAATGTGTGTGTGTGTTGGGGGCAGGGTTCCTCTATTATCGAGCTTGCTTTAAATCTTTCAAATGGCACTCGTAGGCTGTCTTAGGGACATTTTTTTTGGCCCAAACCCTTTTTTATTAGATTGAAGCGGCGATGCAGTTTGGTCGGCCGGCATATCTCATTTTAAAAACATTTCATTTAAGTAAGGATTTCTTACCCATGAAGCTTTTCTTTTGGGAGTTTTGGAGGGTTGATGGGGGCGGGTTTGGGAGTGGTTTGGTAAAAAAAGGAGCGAATTCATTAAAAACAAAAGCACAAAAACCCGAGGACTAAAAAAAAAAACCAAAAATGGGGGCAATTCCCAGGGGCCTTTCCCGGCAAGGAAGTTTGCTTTTCTTCTCTTCAAGGAGGAAGTATCAGGGGGGAATTTTAATGTAAAAAGCGGTAGGAAGGATGGGAAGAGAGGAAAGCGTTCTTCGGTGTTATTAAAGGAGGGTGGGGGTGGTTGCCTTTTTTATGAGCGTTTAAAGACGTGGAGAGGAGTTGCATTGCGTGTTTTAATGGAGGGGTGAGTAATAGGGTGGGGGTCACTTTGGGAAAAAAGATTTGTGTGCTCCTCATTGGCTTTTTAACCTCTGCCCCCCTGTGTCTGGAGGTGGATTTAGGCCGAGCTTTTATAGAGTAAGACTATGGCCTGAATAGACCAGTCAAAACTCGGGGCCCGGCCCCCTCCGTCACATCTCCTTCATTCATATTAACTGAATCTACGCATGGATTTGTGCATGCAAGTACTAGTAGCTGAAGACTTTAATCACTAATTAGTTTATGCAAAAAGTAAAATATATGTTATATAGTTATTATAATAAAGGGATATATAAACTGAAAAAAAAGAATATAAAAAGCAATAAAAAGAATTAATTATATTCACTATTATTTTAATGTAAACAGTTGTTGAAATTATATATGATCCGTTATATATATATGTGTCGTGTGTGCTGTGTGTGTGGTGTGTGTGTGTGTGTTGTGTGTGTTGTGATGCAAATATGACTGCAAATATATTTTATGTAGCGATTATCAAATGTTAATACCCACTCTTTGAGACATTAAATAATGTTCTATATATGTATAAATTACATTTAATTTTATTAATAGATATTAATGTTAAAATAATAGTGACGACATTAATTATATTGTGAATTAATCTTTCTGTTCTTTATTAAATGTATTACGCACACCCACACATACATATATATATTTACCTATTATTTCATGAGACATAATTAGCCAATATGCACTTGATAATATACCTTATATATATATATATTATATATAATATTTATATAATCTATATATATATATATATATATATTATATATATATGTTTTATGCAGATACTAATAAATATAAAATAAATATATAAGTCTAGAATAAACAAATTATAAATATTTTTTATAATTTCTGGGGTTCAAATTAATTTCATTAATTTTAACATAGTATGTACTACTTACATGGTGCTCTACAAGTTATTTGATTGCACACAGTAGTTGAGAGTCAAATAACCCCCCCCAATAAAAAAAAAAAATTTATATGTATATATATCCTTGCATTTAACCCAAACTGAATATGCAGCATTGGGTGATTCAACTACACTGGATTTTGTTGTTCTATTTCCAATTTTTCAAACAAGACATGTTAATGCACTGAGTGTTTGTTTTTGTTTTAGGCCCTGAGTTCAGACACTTGAGGCTTTTCACTGAGCAATCGGGGCTTAATTAAGACACTATAGCCTTATCACACTGAGGCAACTCAAACAGGACATCTACAGCTTTTACTGCGCAAAACACCCAATCAAAGGCAACAAATGTGTGTGTGTGTGTGGTGGTTATCCAGAATTCAGGAAAAACACCTGCAAAGGAGGGTACTTAAACCTTAACTTGGTCGGCACAATGAAAGGTACGGCGGCTTTTCAATGAGACGTTTAATATGAAATGAAAAACACCCTCTTTATGAAAAAACACCATTCTATAAAACCCATTATCCAGCCAATTACACAAACTCCCTCCTTTACTGAGCAGCTCAGAGCAGATTCAGGCTCGCCTTGAGATGATTGAATCTTAGACAAGCCTGTGAATGATGAGCGTGATTTTTTTGGTGGGGGGGTTCGGTGGGGGCCTCTAAAACTAGAAAAGGGATAAACATATTGGAATTCATTAAACATTCATAATGTGCTATAACAGCTCTTTTTCTTGCTATTAAATCAGATGGAGATGAACCATACACAGTTGCAGTCAGATGCCTATTCTGGTGTGAAGTTATCACCTGTGTTTTTGTGTTAATATTACTATGTTTCTTTGATTAAACTACATATTTACCTTAAAAAAGTAGTGCTTGCATGTGCAAAACTTGCGTGTAAAAGAAACAATTCTGTCATTTACTCAACTCATGTTTTTACAAACACCTGTATTATGTTCATTCTAGCGTGAATGACCCACAAAAAGAAAATATGAAATACAATTGAAAGGTCAACATCCCTTTAAAAATAACCTTTTGTGTTTCGCTGAAAAGGAAAGTCATAGAGGTTTAAGACGACACAAGCTCAGTAAATGATGACAGATTTTATTATTATCCATTTAATACAATGACCATCCTTCTACAGCAAACTTATAGTCTTGCTCAAGGAGGCCAAATAGAGGCATTTTTTCTATTTAGCAAAATTTTTAAAACCACATATACGTTTAATGGTGACCTTTGGACCCTTGATCAAAATTCATAAATTCTCTTAAATACCAAAGACTTAGCAGACAGTGGGAATTGTCAGGAAACCTGTTTGGAAACAGGGAACTAGTCTTGCATTTCCATCAAGTGAAAATGTATCTGAAAAAATGACACATTTAAGCTGTGAATTAGCAAATTAATTGTTGCAGAAAAACAGAATTAAAGGTGAGTAGATGTTGAGAGGAAAGCATTTGGCATCCAGTGTGTGTTCAAAAAAACCCATTTTTTCGTTCCGTTATTACTTCAAACAGCCTGTAATGACCACAGGCGGATGAATTACGATTTGCTGTTTCAATCCACAGACGAATCATCTATGTGAACGAAGGAAAAAGAAAGGGAAAACAAGACAGAAGATGAGGAAGAGAGAAAGACGGAGAGAGCGGGGGAGGGGAGAAAAATCAGTTGAAAATCAGAAAAGATGAATCTGTCTTTCTCGTCTAATGAGCGTCTGATTGAATACTTCAGAGGGAGAACATGCAGTAGTTTAAGTTCAGCTCCTCAAAGACGACCAAAAAAATCTAATTACAATAAAAAGACATAACATAGCTGTGAAGCAGCCACTTACGGCTAATCATATCAATTACTGCGCCGCGGGGCTCCTCAGAGACACAGAGTGATTGTTATTTTGAAGAGAGAAAAATTGTATATTTGGTGAGCCTGAGACACTCACTCACAGCAAACCATCCATTACTCTCCATTCACTTCCCTCTGGCCTCTGCAATATACTTTTTGTACACACACCACACGACGAGTCGTAATCACAAGAGGAATGTATAGGTTACTGCTGGAATTTATGCTGTCGACTTGTTTAAATGTGTCGTAACTACGTAAATTGGATGTTAAATGAGATGCATGAAAGCAGATAAACGAAAACAAGAGTGTTATTGTTGTCTGTTAAAGATGTAGATGCGATAATAAAGCCGCAGGTTAGTGTAAATGTTTTCCATTAGGCTCACAGAGAGATGCTTAGGCCTCACCACTTTACATAGCAATATCTACTTTAAATAGACTATTTGTTTTGGAAGTTCCTTGTATAACACATATATGCATGTACAGGAAACTTTACTTAAAAACAAAAGCAAAAGCAATATATACAGAGTTAGAAGTCTACACATTGCCATTCAAATGTTTGGAGTTGGTAAGATTTTTAACGTTTTTTTTTTTCTTCTTCCGAACTCTTCTTATGCCTCACTAAGACTGCGCTTATTTGATCAAAAAATACAGTAAAATCAGTAAAAACTGTGAAATATTATTACAATTGTAAAGAAGTAGGTTTTAGGTTCAATATATTTTCAAATATAATTTTATGTTTTGTGATGCAACTTCTGAATTTCAGCGTCATTACTCCAGTCTTCAGTGTCACATGAATCCTGCTGAAAATCATTCTAATTTGCTGATTTTCTTCTTCTTATATAATGTTGGAAAACACAGTTGTGCTGCTTCATATTTTGGTGAAAAAAATCACATAGGCCTCATCATTTAAAGTTTTTGCTAAAAAAAAGTAATAATTCTCACTGTAAAAACCTTAATGATCGATAATATAAAATGCAAAGGCACATTAAAAAGAAGTGGCGCTAAGTTGATGCATAGAGAACTGTTAAAACATTATACAGACAAGTAATCACATATAAATTACTTAGAATCATTAAATTACCCCATTAAATTACTTATGTCAATACACAATAAAATTAAGACTACTAAACAAGCATCTTCGCAAAGCTTGCAAAATTTGAGCACTAAAAGCACTGCTGTATAGACGGGACACGTCAAGCTTTGTTGCAAACTGATGCCATTTTTTTGGTTTATCGTAAGTTTATTATTTTAAGTTAATATTTCTTAGAACAAGTCATAAGATATTTCATTTAAAAACAAACAAAGCAAAGAGCAATGTTTTTAGAAATCTGGGCACTATGTGAAAATGTCAAAAATAACTGCATGCTGGAGGTTATTCATTTATAACCTACAAATTTATAAGGATTTTTGGAGGTGATTGTTGTCTACTGTATATTTAGACAGATTATGTTAAATCGCTAATTACAATGATAATCATTTTCCCCGTCATAATATTCATATTCAAGGTACCAGCTTGACTTTCTTTAAATTTTTTTTTTTTTTTTTTTTTTTACCCAAACATAAATATTGATTTAGCATAAAATGTCAAAACAAACCTGACAGTTGGTGTTCGATTTGAACCTCGTGAGCAGACTTTTAAGACCAATTTTTTCGGAAGTTTCAGAATTCAGACACGCAAATTATATTGTAGAACTCCTGGATGCAAAAACACAGTGTGATTCTTTACATCAAGCAGTCAATATTTTTACTGAAACATCAGGCATAAAGAAATGACTGAAAACAAAGGTCAAAAGTCCGCGTCCCTCCCCAGCACTTCAGCCGCTATTAAGTGTCTTTGTTAGAAGCACAACAGATTCATTTTGTAAACGCGTGTGGCAGTTTTAACCACACAAATTAATCAGACAAGAGAGCCCCTGCTTTCCTTTTTGTTTTTATTGTTTCTTGTGTTATTTTGTTACAATTATCTGATGCACCACCAGAGCACGTAGTTTATTTCAGTAGCTCGAAACTCCCCAGGGGCCCCACGCTAACAGACGCACGGGATTTTACCGCAGCTTTTCCAAGATTTTCTACTGAACCGCAGTCACTCCAGTTCCGTTTTTAAGAAACGCTGTGGCTCAAATTTTGTGCTGCTAAACTAACCGGGATGACCATATACAAGAGATTGGCAGTCGGTTCTTTTGACTTTATATGGTGTTACACATAACATGAACATATGGAATTTTTCTAAAAAGTCAGAGTCACCCAAAAAAAAATTACATTGTGTAACTTTTACTCACCTTCATGTTGTTTAAAACTTTGGATGACTTTCTTCTGTAGGATACACACAAAAAGATACTTTAAAGAACGCTTTCTCAAATTTCTTATTTTTAAAAACGGAATAATGCATTAGAATTCTTACCTTTTGATCAAAGTAATTCACCTAAAATGGATAATTGCTATATCATTTACAGTGTCATTTCAAACACAAATTAACGTATTTATTAATTAAACACAAAAGGAGATATTTTGTTAGAACGTTTCATGTGGCCTTTCGTCAGGTTTTATTCTTAACGGGATAAGCACTGACAAAAACAAAAAAAAAAAAATCATTTTTGTAACTTAAAAGATACATACATGGTTACATAACAATATACATAACTAAACAATTAAATATATTAATAATATATATAATAGATATATATATATATATATTATATATATACTAATATATATATATATAAAACATTACACGTATTTCATTCTTTATTGCCAAGAGCAACATTCTTCATGTGTTTAGTTGTTCTTAAAGCACTTCAAATAACTACCAACTAAATAAAATAAAACTAATACATACAAATGAATAAAACTATGTAGACATTAAAAAAATAATAATTAAGGAACACACACAAACAAAATTACTAAAACTAACTCAAATTAAAAATGAAAACAGAAAATGTATTAACAACAAATTTTCGCATTCTATTAATAACCTCACAAAACTATAATAGTATATTAATGATGCTAAAACACTGTTCTGTCATTTAAACTTAAAATTGTTTCCAGTATCGTGAAAAGCATCATAAAGTGCTTTATTTTTGCTATATATTAAAGCTATAAAACAATATCAAAACATTTTCACATGCTATATTACGTATATCTTATAATCATTATATATATATATATATTATATTATATATATATTATATTATATTATATTATATTATATACTATATTATATTATATATCTATTATATTATATTATATTATACAGTTGTGTAGCCAGTATAATAAGTATAATAATAAATAACAATATAAAGAATAATAATTTAATTTGTGAAATGTGCATTATAAGGCCTGTAATGGATTATATATTCAGCTTGCTCACTCGAACACGTCGAGCAGTATCATATAGAACGCATGACATCAGTCTGTGCTCGTATAACCTCATGGACATGCAGAATGCTTCAGTAAAGCCTGATAGGAATGAAGCGGTAAAAATGTAGATGATTCAAAACAAGTGCAAGAATGGAGAGATGAAGCGGAGGGGGAAAGAGAAAAGAGAAAACGGCAGTTTTATCAGAGCATGTCAGCACTGTGGTGTGTGTTTGTGACGCTGTCAGCAGATCGGAGACACGCTTGATAAGATTTCTGTCTAATAGAGCTGCTCCCCCATGGTCGGGTCAGACAGCCGCTTTCAAAAGCTACCACACAACACACACACTCGTGTTCCTCCTCCTCTGGCCCTGACAGACAGCATGAAAAGCTCAGATTAAGCAAGCCCATCATGTTGCCCTGAGAGCTGCCCACCGAGAGACCATGAAATCAAGCTGTCAGAACAACAGAGAGAGAGACAAGAGAGAACCACGGAGTGTTGTTCAAAGTGTCTGAGAGAAAGTGTGCATGAATGCTTTACATTGCATTCTCTCTCAGGAAACCCCCGTTGTCTCTGCAGCAGTCCAATTCTACACATCTTTTTCATGGGAATAAGAAGGCTAACAATTAAAAGTCAACTGAGGGAGAAAGTCATAATTAGTGTTGAGACTGTGACTATAGGCTAGAGCTCACGTTGAATCTGAGATCTGTCCCTTACAAAGTTACAAAATATACTAACGATAATCAGCTTCTTCCGAATAGAGAATTACAGAGTTATTGCTATTTTAAAAGCATTATATATTAGTTTGAGTTCTTTTAAACAATTCTTTCAAAATCTTTCTCAATTTATTATGACATTTTTAATGAGTTGCCACGGAATATTAGATTTTTACGTCAGAAAGTTGATAGTAAATTTTTCACAAGTAACCCTTTGCAAAAAGCTGTCGCCCTTTGTTACTGTTCCGAAGTCCGACGATTCATGCTGGCTATCATACTCATACATAAAATACATCGCAGAGCAGAGGAATGTCTGACAACACGCCGACAGACAAGACAAAGCTGGTTACTCAAGGTATGAAACAAAGTCTCAGTGTTAAATTTTGTCTTTTTTTTTAAGACATTCAAATAATAAATATAGTTTTGTGGCTCTTGGATGTGTCATGACAGACTGTAGCTTCTCATCTCAAGTGGCACGTGAAGTGATCACTTCTTCCTCTTTACTAGTTATAATATGAAATAATCATGAATGAACATCAGAAGGTTTATTTAACCCGCAGAAGAAAGATGTCAATAACACACCATTTTTCAAGTCCACCGTACGTTAATTTGCTTTCCTGTCTGGCAGATTTGGTGTTCTGATTGGTCAGATCACTTGTCAATCAAACTCCCGGTGAAAGGTCAATAATAAAAAAAAAAAAAAAAAAAAAAAAAAAATTCAAGTAACACATTGAATTGAAAATGAAAAGTTTTGCAATAGTATTTTCCGCCAATAGCGTTTTTTATTTTTTATTTTATTTAGCCTAGAACAGTGTACCAGTAAATTTAACTATTATCGTTTTTGGAGAACTAGTTTATTTGGTGCAAACCTGTAAACTAACTTTTTGCTTTAATATTATTACTTATAAATAAATTGTTAATTTTATTCTAATTATAGTTATATTTCTAGATGCTGACGGGTCAATGCATCCAAAATAAAAGCTAAAGTACAGAAACAGCTATAATCTAGAGTTAAAAGTTTGAGCTACTTGTTGATTTTGTTGGGTCAGTAAAAATGTTTTAAATAAGTCACTCTTATGGTTGCCAAGGCAGCAGTTATTTTCGTATAAAATGGCAGTTAAAACCAGTAATGTTGTGAAAATAATTTACAATTTAAAATAACTGTTTTCTGTTTGAATAGATTTTAATATGTAATTTATTCCCTGTGACGCAAAGCTGAATTTTCAGTTTCACATGGTCCCTTTTCTTATTATTTAGTTTATTTATTTTATTATCAATATTGAAAACGCTTAATATTTTGTAACTGCCGTTTTTTTTATCAGTTTAAATGCATACTTAATGAAAATAATTAATTCTTAATTTAATTTAAAGCTATACATTTAAAAAATTCATGCATCGTCACTCTAAAAAATGCTGGGATGTTTCAGCATAACTTTGGGTCAAATATGGACCAAACCAGCTGCTGGGTTAAATGTTACCATTACATTTTTTACATACACAAAAGTTGGGTTAGTCCATATTGGACCTAGAGATGGTTTGAAACAACCCAGCATTTTTTAGGAAGAGTCTTTAAAGTGACTTTGAAATTTCCAGAGAATGGGAAATTCTGAATCATTGAGTGGTTTTTATACCCCGTTACATATTAAAAAGCAGGCCGGCATCACAAAACCCACAAAGAATATTCACACTGTCAGTTGCAGACTACGGCACCACACATACAACCACCACGCCACCCGAGCAGCCTGCAACATCTCCAGGTTTAATTGAAAGCGCAGTGTTTACATTGCCCTAATTGGAGTCGAATCACGTCGCAACAGAGTTTCAAAATAATTACAGAGGCACCAGCCGAATGCCTTTAAATCCTCAGATTTTATCCATTTCTAACCTCAATAAATCTAGTTTAATTGAGGAAAAACGCGGCGTGCCATGCGTTTTGTCAGAATGCTGTGATAAACTCATTTTGAACTAAAATTACAGCACCGTCTCGAAGGCCTAACATTACTCTGAGTGAAGAGGCTCCAGTCTCACACTTGGCTTTATTTGAACAGCTTTTAATTGTCATTAAGAGTGGAGTTGCATGTTGCTGATGGACTGTAATTCTCTTGATTTTATTAACTAAAAGGGTTCTAGTCCTGGCTGCTGATTGGTCAATGCACAATTACATAAAAAAACAACAAAGCCAATAGGTCAATTATTTTAGTATGTCTGACACAAGTACTACCTTTTAATGTTCTTATTTAATTTTAAGATTTCCTGTAAGAGGATGGAATGTTGTAAGGAGAGACAAACTAACTAATATCACAAAACATCACAGAATTCATCAAATCTATTGCTAAATCCATTGACACCAAATATGATGTCACTTCCTGGTGATGCCATTCACAAACTGGCATTTATTATTATTATTATTATTAATTTTTTAAATAAATGTTATAAATTATTGGGATTTTCTAAAGCACAAAAGTAGCATAAAAATTAAAACTGAGTACACAGAAAAAAAGTATAACTTAATTTAGTTAATTCAGTTAAACAATATTCCCAAGAAATAAGAAAATGATTAGAAAAAGGTTAGCAAATAAATATGTATAAAATAATTGATAAAAATGATTTATATTTATTTAAAATAAATAATATAAAAATAAATAACGAAAGAAAGTCAGTCCTTGGAGATCAGGGTTATTATAACTAAAATTAAAACTAAAACCATAAAAACAATAATAATTCATTACTTGAAATAAAAATTTATATATATATATATATTTAAATATATTTAAAAAATGTAATTTAAATTTCATTAGTTTCCCCTGGTGTACTAAAATAACTGAAACTGAAATAAAAATATAATAAAAAGATTATATTTTTATAAAAAAAAAAAAAAAAAAAAAAAAAACGAAAAAAGGCAAACCCCCCCCCCCCCCCCAAAAAATTTTTTTCAACAAAAAAACTGAAGAAGAAAAACAGAAAATACAAAAACTAAAAAGCCAATTCAAAATATATAATATATATAAGAAATGTAAATAAAAACTATAGTATTATATATATATATATATACACACACACACACACACACACACACACACACACACATATATATAAATATATATATATATATATATATATATATATGAATGACACACACACATACATACATCTTATTTATTTTCCCTAATGTGCTGAAGAGGCTGTATATACTGTTTTTCATCAACACCCTTTACCTATAATTACTTTTACATCCAGCGCAGCATCTCATACCTTATTGGGTAATTATTACTTCATAGCTTAGTGATCATCATGCATTATATCGACAGTGTAATCATTATGCCATCGTCACCATAATTCCAGAGATAAAAGCAGGCTGAGATGAAGCAGCTAAGTGCACGCGAGGTGAGCGCATGATGAGTGTTTTCTCTGCGAGTGCATCTTAACGGCACACTGACATCTTAACAGCCTCCAGTGATGGAAGGAGATGCTGCAGAATTCTCTCTCGCACATAAAACCGTCATCCGCACATCATATCAGCTCTGTGTGATAAACAACAAGTGCCATAATGCTCCATAAAGATGCGGCTTCTTGCTTGACAGAGAAAAGCCTCATACTGGCCATAAACTACAATTTCTCTCACTTAATGGGCAAATGTACTGCAAATCTCTGGATGTACAGTACATGCTCAAACACTCTCAAACACCCATACACACATCAGCAAATATGATGCAAATGAGAAAACCAAACTACTTCTCAGTTTCCATATATGATTTTAATCACTGTAATTCTAAGCAAATATAACTTCTGTCAGGAACAATCATTTTAAGAAAGGCACTTCACATAGGATTGAAACTTTGCATGTTTTGGTCACACAAAGAGCAGAAAAGCAGCACATACTAGTCAGCATCATGTCATCTGGGAAATTTATCGAAATGAAATCATAACAAATAAAAACTGTCAGCACTGAGCTTGAAAAGCCTTTCTGAATGCAGTCGAATCTCACAGATTAGCAGAGAACATTGATGCGCTCGTAATGAAAGCAGAGACTTATTTATGGGTATAAAGTCTCTTGAAAGGAGAACAGATATGAAGCCATCTTTCTGTCATCTTCTCAAAACACCCCCCCCCCCCCCCCCCACAAATCCTCCCAAGTGTCACTATAACCCAGAGCGAGCGATATTTGAATACAGCATTTGTCCGTGACTGAACATGTGAACAGGTGATACGTGAGATCTGATTGTGTTTTAGGGGCCGCTGTTGGTCAGGGATGTTTTAAAACTGTCGCAGGAGCATAGAGGCCATCACTGTGTTTCTCTGTGTTAATGGTGATCACAGCGTCAGGATCCTTCAGGGCCACCGACACCAGGACCAGACATCCAGAAACTCACCGTCTTACCTGCAAACCTGGAAATACACACACAAAAATGGATTGGTTGGTTAGCTTTTTGGCTTCCTTGGCCATTTTTATGGCGACTAACAAGTTGAAATAGTATAAAAGAGACATTTTAAAACATACAGTAAGGTTTTAAAATTTGTTTTAGATAGAAAATGGATTCAGGATTGACTTAAAATATCTGATTTAAAATATAAACATTAAAAACAATACAATTATTTTGAAATGGACACAATTTACTTAACCAATACCCTTAATCTTATTGTGCACAATTCATCAGTTTATATTCTCCCAAAAATGGCTCTTTAAAAGACAAAAAAGACGTAACCAACGAACTTGAAATTACATGAACTGTGAATGAGATTTTTATAAACTTAATTTGAGAATGAATGAAAGGTGCCTGCCACAATCTATATATTTGCAGTGTTTGTAGAGGAATTAATGACTAATTTATCTGAAAAAGAAGGTGATAATGATATATAGCCCAACAGCAGTTAGTGGTAATATATTAAAGATTTACAACATATCCTGATATTTATCATTTTTGAATCAATGTCAAATAAAAAAGATTGATGAGACATTGATGAAAACAAATATTGATGAGACTCAGATTTTTTAAAATAAATACATATATAATACAACACACACACACCTATATGGAGAGAGAGAGAGAGAGAGTGAGAGAGAGAGACACACACCACACACACCACACACACACACACACATCTTTATATATATTTATATATAGAGAGAGAGACACCCACACACACAACAGAAAGAACAAGAGAGAGAGGACACACACACACACATATATATATATATAGATATATAGAGAGAAAGAAGAGAGAGAGCGACACACAAACACAGAGAAAGAGAGAGAGAGACACACACAAACACACATATATAGAACTGAGAGAGAGAGAGAGAGAGAGGAGAGAGAGAGAGATAGACACACACTTTTTTAATAGTGTAGGTAAATTCTACTCCATATGCCAGAACTATTAAATATAATATAAAATAATATAATATAATATAAGATTAATATAATATAATTATAATATAATAAAATAATGCATGCATAGGTTTACATATTATATAAAAAATATAGGTTTATAAAATATACTGTGTAATAAAATAAATTATTGTTTGTGTAAGATACTTTCCAAAACAAATATGTGTTTCCAACTGTTAATAACAAATGAGTAAGTATGTAAAAAAGGATGTGAATAATTATGTGGAATAAATACATTCATTAAATAAATATATTTAAAAAAGTGCATAATTATGGGGCCATACCACATATGTGAGCACTGGAGAGTGAAGGGGGAGGTGTGTGGGTGTGGTGTGTGTGGTGTGTGTGTGTGCGTGTGTGTGGTGAACAGGGCATGGCAGTCTATTATTTGGTCTGATTAAGAAGCTATTAGGGGCCAAGGGACACACTCCTGTCACTCACAGACTCGACCGGTAGCCTCTCACCAGACAGGGAGCAGACAAGTGTGGGGGAGTGCACTAAATAAGAGTGCAGAGGACTAGATCAACTTCAGTGGAGATGGAGTAAAACAAAAAGCACACTGAGAAAATATTATGATTTTAATAAAAGATCCAAGGCACTTAAATGTGTGATATCTATGATGCAGCATTAAAGGCCATTTCACATCAATAGAGAAATGATTATGAAAATAGAAACTGTGATTTCGGTTGGTGATTCATTTTGCTTCGTTGTTTCACATTAATAGTGAAAACTAAGGTATGCTTTACTTTTTACATGTAATCATTTAGGAGACATGTTTATGCAAAAAGACTGTTTGCAGTACACAAGTTGCAACTGTAAGCTATAGGGGTACACAAGCAATGCTAACTTTCATTGGGATCTGCAAAAATGTAGCATACCTGAAAGAAAGCAAAACACAATGCATTTCATGTACTTTAAACAATAAGCTAAAAGACGTTGTGCTATATTCGAAAGAACATGATGTTACTGCACAATGGAGTTGCTATATGTGCAATAAAACACAAGCATCTTCTGCTAGTAGATAAAGCCACTGATATTAGAAGTTGAGTGCTTAATGCAAATCAGATATTTTCATTGCAAAGAACAAAGGTAAAATAAATCAATGAAACATGATGTGTGAATATATAAAAATAAATAACAAAACAAAAAAATAAAAATTAAATGCAAAAACTATATAAAAATGAACCACTAATAAAAAAAAATCAAAGAAAACTAAAAATGGAAAAGAATCAAAAGAAATATAAAAACTAAAAGCGGAAAAAACTATAAAATATAAAAAAAAAAAATGATAATTGAAATTAAAACAATTAATCTTCATGGTAAAAATAAACAAAATTAAATAAAACAAACAAACAAAGGAAATAAAAAACAAAATATAAAATAAAATGAAAATAAAAAATAAAACATTAAAAAATTAACAAAAACAAACAAATAGTCTTCATGGTAAAAACAAATAACATTGAGGAAATAAAAAAATAAATAAAAAATAGAAATCAAACAAAACAAATGCTAGTTAACCAAACAAACAAATATCAAAGTCTTTACAGTAAAAAACAAAACAAAAATGAAAGAAATCAAAACAAAATATAAAATAAAAACAAACAAATAAAAAGTAAACAACTAAAAATGAATAGATAAATGGATGGATGAATAAAATAAATAAATAATCTTCATGGTGAAAAAATTAATAAAAAAGTACAAAAGAAAAGAAAAAAAAAAATAGAAAACAAACAAATAAATGACATTAAAAAAACCAAACAAATAATCCTCATAATGATTTTTTTTTTTCTAAATGGCTTGCTAATGTTGCTAATGACACAATTTTCCAAACATTCTCTAAATAAAAAACTGTCTTGCTTTCTAATGACCGTTTCTAATGGAATGAAAAGCAGAACAGTTCTCAGTGATATGTAAACTAAGGATAATAGCTGACCTCTACGGGTGATGTGCAACAGGGTGAAACCGGTTTATTTTCACACGAATGGTACACTTTTTTTTTGACCAAACATCTCAGAAAGGAACCGCTGATTTTAAAATGCAAAAATAAAACCCCACTGCTAAAACTCTAAATGGATGTGTTAAAAAGTATAATGATGCAAGTAACCCAGAGTGAGCTAGAGTAATAATAGAGATGAACTACCACATTTTGCTATAAGTTTGATTGCATAATTGCTGTTAATAGTGTTAATCGTCTGTTTACATCTTTTATTGATTTTTCCAAACATTTCTGCCATATGTACATAAACTGACAGTCAGCACTGATAAGCTACTACTAAATATTGTAGAAACTTAATTTTCTGTAAAGTTGCTTTGCAATGATTTGTATCGTAAAAAGCGCTATTACAAAAACTTGAATTGAATTGAACTGTACTAATGAACCTTTCCATAGCGCTGTGGGAGAATTCCTGCTGTCCAGTAACCGTGGTAACGTCACAGACTGGAAACACTAGTGAACCCACCACACGCGGGTCCACTGACAGTGCAGACACGACCCTGTCCGACCTCAGCGCCCTTGTACCTCCTTCCTGTCTGTCTCTCGTTCCCTCTCTCACTGAGGGGGACCCACGTGCCTGATACACTGCCATCTGCCTCCCATTTACACAGCCTATTATACAACAATGAACCGTTTAGCACACACCCCTCACACACCGGGACCCCATTTAGCACCGAGAAGCACACATACCCCCGTCCCACCAGGAGGCCCCTCTTTTACTCCCACAAACTCTCTGTCTCACACACTCTCACACACACACAATGGCCACCATTTAGCCATGACAGCATGAGACACAAGAGCCGTCAGAGCCACTGCTAACCAACTGGAGACGGTATTACATCTGATAATCAGCACACACACACACACACACACAAAATGTTACATTACAGACAGAACGACAGATAGAACGACAGATAGATAGAAAAGATAGATAGATAGAACGATAGACTAATAGATGATAGATAGATAGATAGATAGATAGATTGATTGATAGAATGATAGATAGATAGATAGATAGATAGATAGATAGAACGATAGATAGATAGATAGATAGATAGATAGAACGATAGATAGAACGATAGATAGATCGAACGATAGAATGATAGAAAGATAGAACGAACGATAGATTGATAGATAGCCAGATGATAGAAAGATAGATAGATAGAAAAATATAGAACAATAGATGATAGATAAATCGATAGATGATAGACAGATAGAATGATAGAACAACAGATAGATAGAATGATAGATAGAATGATAGAATGATTGACAGAATGACACAAGACAGACAGACAGAACAGACAGACAGACGACAGAAGACAGACAGACAGAAGACCGACAGCAAGACAGATAGATAGATAGATAGATAGAAAAATAGACAGAACAGACAATACAAAATAATAGACAAAAAAAAAAATGAGAAACGACAGACAGACAAAAAACCATTGCTAGATATTTAAATAGATAAAGATAGATAGATAGAACAACAGATAGATAGAAATAACGATAGATAGAACGACAGACAGACAGAACGCTAGACAAATAGAACGATAGACAGACAGACAGAAAGACAGAGAGACAGATAGATAGAAATAACAATGGATAGACGAACGATTAGACAGACAGGACAGACAGACAGATAGATCGATAGATAGATCGATAGAAGAGACAGACCAGATAGACAGACAGACAGACAGACAGGTACAGACAAAACCATTGCTAGATATTTTAAATAGATAAAGATCGATAGATAGAACAACAGATAAGATAGAAATAAACGATAGATAGAAACGACAGACAGACAGAACGTAGACAAATAGAACGATAGACAGACAGAAAGACAGAGAGACAGATAGCTAGAAATAACAATGGATAGACAGAACGATAGATAGATTAACCTTAATAGATAGATAGACAGACAGACAGAACCATTGCTAGATAGACAGAACCACAGAAAGGCCGATATATATGAACAGACATACAGTATATAGAAGTTCTACAGACAGACAGATACATATCTACAGATATTTCAGATCTAGTGTATTATAATCTGTGCTGTCAGTGTGCTGCTGACACTCTGATCTCTCAGTCCCTGCGGCTCTACTAATGGAGTCAGTTTATAAAAGTCTTATTTACACACGCACTTAACACGGCCCTGAGGCCACAGCATGTGTGTGTGTGTGTGATATAACCCAAAGCCACTTTATTCACATGATTTCAGTGGCCTCTAAACATACATACACAAATATAGACAAACAAACACAGTACAATTACAGCTGCAGGTCCTGATACTGGACAGTTATTCAGTTTAACTCTTTCTATCTGTCGCTCATTCTCACATAAAACAAACACATACACACACACACACACACACACACACACACACACACACACACACAGCAGCTTTACTCAATGTGTGTGTGTGGTGTGTTGTATATGGTGTGGTTCAGGCTCTAAAATGGGTCATTGGTATTCTGGTCGTTCACCAATGGGCCTCTGAAACTGGATTAATTGAGGCTGTGGGAAGAAAAGCAAAGCAGAAGCCCAGCGCTGGCCAGCCGGACCGCTATCGATCCACACACACACACACACACATGCTAACACTTGCTCCTAATCAGAGAGAGACAGAGAGAGAGACTAAATGACTGTCGCCTCTTTATTCAACCTTAAAGACTGGACTAGTGAGATTCCTGTTCACACGCAACAGTTTTTCATTCACAGACCTAACAGTGCTCAGGCCAATTTATTGGAGGAGGGGGGGGGGATTTTATTAAAAATGGGTTCGATTAGTAGATTAACAAACGTGTTAATGTAAGTGGATGAATGTCACAAAATAAACAAATAAAACTTAAATAAAAATAAAAGAATAAGATATACATTTATAAAACATTTATTTTACTTAAAGTAAAATTAAACCTTTCTGAAATGTGAATATTCATAATTAAGTACATTTCTCTAATTCTTCTCTCCATAATGTTTATAAATAAAATAAATATTCAGAATCATTAATACAATGTGAAGAATTAGTGATATATTCTGCATTTTATGAACCATGGTAGTACAGAATGTATTACCTTAATTTAAAAAAAAATAAATAAATAAAAGTTACAAAGAGCCATTTTTTTGGTACCATGCGGAAATGCAAAATGTATACTAAACATAAATATATATAAAAATCTCCTTTTTATATCATAAATTGGCACTGACATAAGTATAATAAAATATTACTTGTTATATCAAAACATTAAAAAAACATATACATTAATGATATATAGCAAGTATATTAAATACACAAAAAAAAAAACAAAAAAAAAAAAAACACAACAACAGGGCATTACTAGTAATTTTTGGGGAGGAAAAATGTGCTTCATTATTCTAAACGTCCCATTTAAAAAAAAAAAAAAAAAAAAAAAATCCCGGCCTTCTATTTAATTATAACTAATAACTACTGGTCCTAAAACGGGCTTCATATTCTTTATGTAGAATATTTCTTTTCTATTTTGGGGGTGACATGTTTCCTATCAGATTTTAGAAGCTACTTAGTCATATAGATTTGGTGTTGGTCATCACTGACCTATAATGGTTTAACCCACTATCACTAAACTTCCTATTCACATATCATATAACAGCCAGCATTCAGAACCTAGCCATGAAAGCACAAGTTTCACACTGGATGCACCATATTGGTAAAGCCTTATTCTGCTATCTTTTTTCCTCTGAGTACATCAAATCTTGCAGAGAGGGGCTTCTTTAGTCATCAATTGCCAAATGTGGCTGTTCCAAGTATGTGTTTTTGTGTTACGTGCGTGTGTCTGTTTTAAGAGTCCTCTGTAATAATAGATGTTAATGTGAGTGACCAGATGACCAGCTGTCCCTCCTCCAAAATGAAAGGACAAGCTTCTCTACACTTTCCCTGAAAACAATTCCACTCACACAGCTGCTATCTAACTACCAGACAGGGGGCTAGCAAAAGGGACCCTAATACTTAACTAGCGTGCCAGTGAAAGATGCCACACAACCCACATGAAACAGTTATTAAGAATGACGGAGAACCGGGAAGACAGACATCACAAGACTCCCTCAGAAATTTAAAAGTGATGACAAAGGGTGAATAACGCACGCAACAACCCTTTAAGACTCTCAATACACATTTTCATGTTTAAAGGAGGACACAGAATGTTGATGTTGTCCTGCTATATATAGAGTTGGCCAAAAAGTTGTTCTTTAATTTGACAAATTTACAAAGTTCTAAATGTATTAGTTGTTGTTAATCATCTATCAATTAATGCTCAATTACTATTAGTTCAATGAAATTATATAATACAGTGGATTAGATTTTTGCGGTATATTAGATTGTTTTGTTTTTTTGTTTTTTTGTTTAAGATCATTTGTGAATGTAATCGATCTATATCAAGATATCTATATATATCTATTAGTAATTATATCTAATATAATACTATATAGATAAAGTTATATTTTATAATAGATTCATTATATTATTATACATTATATACTTTATAATAAAACATCATGAGTAATATTATTAAAAAAAAATCCAAATTATTATATTTTATTTTATTTACATAATAAAATATGCATCAATTACATCCCTGTTTTTTTCGTAGTGCACTATAATACTTTGGTGCCACAAACAAAAGCAGATATCGTTTGACTAGTTGTTCAGTCAACACACCCACTAACACTGAACATCACACACAACACACACACACAACAAAGCTTCTTATATGTTGTATATACATACTGTGACTTTGCTGGGACTGCTGTGGTTTGGTGGCCTAAAAAAAAAAACCAACAACAGTGCGAATAGCTGTGATTTATTCAGTTTGTGTTTAGTAACAGAGAGGACAGAATGCTTTCTTTTGTGATCTATGAGAAGCACAAGAACAGAGTCTCTGTTTTTCAAGCTCATTTAGAAGGCTCCCTGGATTTAATCGCATCTCTCAGACAGAAGAAGTGCTGACCCCTGCTGACCAAACAGAAGAACTGCACCAATCAAACCAACCACGATACACTACTAAAGAACGGGGTCAATTAGCCTCTACTGCTTGGACCAGCAGGTACCATTAAATACTGAAAGTGCATGACTTTGTGCATGAATAACTAATAATGGTTGGGAGAATGGCCTCTACAAACAAAAAAATAATACTACTAAAAATTTCTCCAAAACTTGCAAATTAGCAACCATATATTGAATCACCTGGTATCAGAGTTGACACATTGAATGGGACAAATTAAGGGAAATACAGCCCTAAAAGAGATTTCATTCTAAGTAACAAAGGACACCAGCTAGGACATGTGGGCCACAGAGAAGAAACTGTATTTATACAGTCTAACACTGCGAAGCCACACTCAGATGAAATGTGTATATTAATATACTGCATGTGTTCTTTCCTTTCCAAGACTACAATCAGCCAGTTAGTTAACCATCTAACTTGGTCTTTACAAAAAGTGGTATGTACCCACAACAACTCACACAGGAGCTCTCAGGTCCAGTTGTTTATAATTGTACAGAGAAAACAGGTGTTCTCAGGGTTTGTAGCGGAAGGATACCGAGCGTTTTTTGTCGTGGGGTTTGTCTGTTAAAAAACAGCCGTGCTGATGATGGGGGGGACATTGCTCTCAGTTTCCCGATTGCGTCCTTCTAAATGAAATATATGCCTTTTCACAGCACCTGCGGGCATTGATTTCACCTCAGCCCCGAGTGTGCTGTGTGTCCTTGTGAGAGATTTTTTAATGCGTCTCAAGGTGCGTTTCATATTTGCTCTATATTTTCTAATTAAATAAGGCTGCATCAGACTGCCCCAAAGTCCATGTAACCAAACGTCACTGTGGTTGTGTGCATATATGAGACAGAGACCACTACGTTTGTCTGTGCGTCAGCAGGTAGGCCTAAGTTGTGTGTGTGTGGTTGTGTCGAGTGTGAAAGTTGTTGGCTGCTACAGTCCGTTACAAAGTTCATAATATTGGCCTATGGTCCTTTCTCTGCAAAATATATCTTTATAAAAATTTGAAGGAATCATACAGTTACCTGTACTGTTAACCAAATGCTTAATTATACCCTAGGAAAACAGTGCAAATTGCCTTTTAGGAATACTAACAAAAGAAAAACATGGGTTCTTTTTGATGACATTTCCAAAAAAGTCGGTTTTGTGTAGATTTCGGTCACTGCTAGGGACACTTTTGTTTTTGTAGCCACTCCGACCCCCAAAATGTCATAGATCAGGACATAAACAGACCAAGTCAAGTTCCTAAAGAGGATTAAAAGCTATTGAAAAAGAAAAAAATTGTGCAAATTAAGTGAAAAACACAAATATCAAATGGTCCAAATATTCTAAGAAACAACTTTTTCGTGTATACCTGTGTATGTTCTCCTGACTGGATGGAATCATACCTAGATTGGCGACAGGACAACCACCTTTCTGTTTACCTGATTGGCTGGAGGAATTCTCTGGCGTCCTGGTAATTGTTGCCGATGACTTCGTTCATGCCCACCAGTTTCGCCTGACCACAGAAATAAATCATTAGCTTGTATTTACACTCTTAACTAATCTAGCCTCTACAGAGGTATTCAGGGGACATCGGTTTAACTTCCTCAATTTTTCACAATGTGTGTTGTGTCTTTCTTCTTATTCATGTAACATTGTTTGGGGAGCTCAAGTGGTATTCAAACTTAGGAGAGCCTTAGGTAAGTTTTTGAGCATATACAGTTTCTGTTGTACTGTTGTACTGTAGATCGCAGCAGGTGCTTGTGTTTATGAACTTGAAAGATGTGAAAGGGATGAAAAATCTTGTAATTGGGGTCTGTAAGATGTTTTTAATGTGTCAAAACGTCTTATAGTGCATCTATTTACATCGAATTCAGTCACATGATTCCTTCAGAAATCATTCGTATATGCCGATGTGCTGCTCTAGAAACATTTATCCACTGTTTTAAAAAAGCTGCGATTAAATTTGGGGAAAATTTGTTGAGATGACAAGAACGTTCAAACGACAGCATTTGTAATTAGACAATTTTGTAACATAAAATGTCCTTAAAACATCAAAGGATGACTGAATTTTCATTTCGAATGACCATCCCTTTTAAAACTAAAACTTAAATCGAGTACTTAAACTAAAGGAAACACTGTTCTGCATAAAGCTTGAACACATGAACGCTGCACTTGATTTGCAGCAAACAAAACGAAGCATGTATAATGGTGCATACTTCATATTTATCATCTGACGAAAGCACAGAACTAAAGATACTCGGGGGTCAAAATAATCTCGCCTTCGGGTAAGAGCATGTGTTATTTATTGTGAGCTGCGCTTTTGGACCACTGACTTGATTAAGACTAAAACGAGCGGAGAAACACTCGCGGGCCGCGCTGACATTAGCCGGAGATGTCGCGGAATAAGCCTCGGCCGAATCCGGTAACAGCACATAAAGCAGCCTCGCCGCTGCGTCCTTAACAAGCTTCCTTTTCCAGGGAAACACGCCTCAGACAATATGGCTTAATCGGCCCAAACTGGACTCAAATGAGTAAAATGCTGTGTTGCACCGGACTGGGCGCTTTTCTTTCTGAAAGGCACAAACCGCCGACCCACTTCAGCTTGGCTTTCAAACGGTGCGAATGTGTGAGAGTGCACAGTGATACGCGGCAAATACACACACACACACACATGCTCTCTCGCTTAGGGGGCAAGGTTTTGAGAGTGCTCATTTAAAGTCTTAAATCTGTCCATTAGGCTCTAATTGTAGAGAAAAATGTGGAGTAAATGAATATAGCGGGCTTATGCTAAAAGCCTTTGCCACAGCAACCAATTAAGCACAATGATGCCTATAAAAAGCTTCTTACTTCCTGTTCCTCGCCTCCAAATAGTGAGGCGGGAAGGCACTCTCTTCGCCATTAAAAATGCGATATGCGACGCTGTCGCCTTCCGAGTGAAGGTATAGCCGCTCTCTAAAAAGACAAGGCAGGAATCCATTGAGCGTAAAATGAAAAATCAAACCCCGCCGCTTTCTTCGAGAGCCGCCTTCTTCATTATTGCGTCGGCCTAATGTTGGGCTGTAAAGCCGGAGTAGTGCATTCGAACGTGGCTAGGTGTGTGTGTGTGTAGTATTTCTAAAGGCATCCAACAAGCCAGATGCACGCTAAAAACTGCTTTTCTTCTTTGGCTTCCATTTATTTGGTTTCCTTTCCCCTGCTTGTGCTTCTTGCTTTTATCAGCTGAAACGGTTTGTTGGATAAAGGAAGTGGGAAACAAATTTGACCAGAAAAGTTAAAGGTGAAGTGTATTTCTGCATCACTAACGCTATATGATAAAGCACAAAATGACTGTTTCCCAAACAGGTTTCCATACCCAGTCTGTCACTGGTCAGAAAAATCGATAACCCTACCCCAAATTGATAAAACTGGTTAAGACATCGGCTGTATGCATCAAAATCAAAAACTTGACTTTTGGAAAGCATAATTTTTTTTAATCTTTTAAATATTTAAATATTTGTAACATTTTAATAAATTATTATTTTTAACAGGTTTCTGTACCCAGTCTGTCATTGGCCAGCCAAACAGATAGTCCACATGGGATTATTCAAAACTACATGCATTCATGCAAGTATTATTTCACTTTAAGTTTATTATTAATTTTATTTAAAGTTTTAATTAGCCGTATTTTCCATTTTAAATTTAGTTAAATTTTTTGATTATTTTTGTTTTCTGTTTTTATTTTTAATTTGTCATTTTTATAATTTTTTACTATATAGTTTATTACATTTTATTCCATTTAAAGTTTTTTTGCAGTTTACTTAGTTAAAATTTATTTTAGTACATTAAATTATTTCAACATTAATTGAATTTCTTTTGTATCAAAATTTGTTTTAGGTGTTAGTTTAGTAAACTACACAACCCTTATTCATACTACAGTATCTAGAACATACTTTAACAGCTGCAAAGCAATTGCATTTATTCAAGAGAAATATCAGGAATTTTCATCAGACTGCCATTGAAATCGAACAGTAAAAAGTATTTTAAGATTGAAAAAATTATAAATTGGATCTGGACAAGGTTATTTTATTAAATAAAATATCATCAATTACATCACTGTTTTTTCGTTAGCACTATAATACTTTGGTGCAATAAAAAGGCAGATTAGTTGACTAGTTGTTCAGTCAACCCACCAACTAACACTGAACACACACACACACACACACACACACACAAAGCTTCTTATATGTGGTATATCCACTACTGTGACTATTTATGACTGCTGTGGTTTGGCTTGCTAAAAAACAACAACAGTGAGAATAGCTGTGATTTATTCAGTTTGTGTTTAGTAACAGAGAGGACAGAATGCTTTCCTTTTGTGATCTAGAGAGAAAGCACAAGAACAAGTCTCATTTTTCAGAAGCTCATTTAGAAGGCTCCCCTGGTTTCTCGCATTCTCAGCGGGCAGTGGTACTTACTTAAACGAAGAACTGCACCCACAAACACCCGATCCACTAAAGAACTGGGTCAATTAGCTCTACTGGACAGTATGGAGGTACCATTAAATACTGAAAGTGCATGACTTTGTGCATGAATAACCTTAATAATGGTTTGGAGAAGGCCTCTACAACAAAAATAATACTACTAAGAAATTTCTGCTTGGAAATAGAGCTATATATTGAATCAGCTGGTATCAGAGTTGCACATAGATGGGACAATGAAGGGAAATACAGCCCTAAAAAGAGATTTCTAAGTAAAAAGGACACCAGCTGGACTGTGGGGACACAGAGAAACTGTAGTTTACAGTCTAACACTGGAGAAACCACTCTTAGGAAATGTGTATCTAATTGTACGGATCGTGTTAGTTCCTGTTCAAAGACTACAACAGCCAAAGAAAGTTCACATCTAAATGGTCTGACAAAAAGTGGTATTTACCACAACAACTCACACAAGGACATCTCAGTCATTTGTTTATAAGTGTACAAGTGTCTCAGGGTTTTGTAGAGAGGAAGGATAAAAGGAGAGTTTTTTCTGGGGTGTCTGTTAAAAAACAGCCGTGTGATTGATGACATGCTCTCATTTCTGTCTGATTGCGGTATTCCAAATGAAATATAGGCCTTTTCCACAGACCTGCGGGGCATTGATTTCCACTCAGCCCGAGTGTGTGCTGTGTGTCCTTGTGAGGAAGATTTTAATGCTTCTCAAGGTGCTTTCATATTTGCTCATACATTTTATAATTAAATTAGCCTGCATCAGACTGCTCCCCAAAGTCCAGACCAAACGTCCACTGTGTTTGTGTGCATATATGAGATACAGAGACAAAATAACGTTTGTCTGTGTGTCAGCAGGTAGGCTAAGTGCCTTTATTTATATATCCCATTTAAAAAAACTTTACAGCAACAATCATAAAAAAAGTCAGAAGATGTCCTATGGTAATTTCTCTGCAAAATATATCTTTATAAAAATTTGGAAGGATTCATACAATTTACATGTACTGTATACCAATCTACCTAATTATACCCTAGAAAACAGTGCCAAATACATTTTAGGAATATATAACAAAAAGAAAAACATTGGTCTTTTTGATGACATTCCAAAAAGTAGGTTTTGTTAATTTTAGTCAATCTTCTAGGGACACACTTTGTTTTTTTTTTATAGCAACGCCGACCCCCAAAATGTACTAGATAAGACTTAAACAGACCAATTCAAGTTCCTACAAGAGGATAAAGCTATTTGCAAAGAAAAAAAATTGTCCAAATTAAGTGGAAAAATACAAAATACTAAATGTCCAAATTATTTCTAAGAAACAACTTTTTCTTTTACCTGTGTATCTACTCCTGACTGGAATGGAATCACACCTAGATTGGCTGACAGACACCACCTTTCTGTTTTACTGATTGGCTGGGAGACATGCTTCTCTGGCGATCATGGTAATTATTTGCCCGATGGCTTCTTTCATGCCCACCAGTTTACCTGAACACAGAAAATTAGCAGTAGCGTTACACTCTTAATAATCTTAGCCTCGACAGAGGTATTCAGGAAACAGTTATAATATCAGCAATTTGCTGAATGTTGTGTTTGTCTCTTATTATTATTTCATGTAAATTGTTTGGGGAGCTCAAAGTTGGCTTCAAACACAGGAGGGGCCTTAGGTGATTTTTGAGCATATACAGTTTTTCTGTTGTAACGTATATAGCAGCAGGTAACTTGTTTATGAACTTGAAAGATGACACATGAAAAATCTTGAAGTGTGGGGTCTGTAAGATTTTTTAATGTTTTCAAAGAATCTTATAGTGCATATTATATTTACAGAATTCAGTCCAAATAATTCCTTCAAGAATCATTCTTATATGCCGATTTGCTGCTCTAGAAACATGATCAATTGTTTAAAAAAGCTGCTCAATATTTTGGGGAAAGAAAATATTGTTGAAGATGAAAAAGAAAGTTCAAAAGAACAGCATTATGGAAATAGAACATATTTTTGTAACATAAATGTCCTTAAAACATCATAAGGATGACTGAATTTTCATTTCTTGAATGAACTAATCCCTTTTAAAACCTTAAAACTTAACTCCCGATGTGTACTTAAACTAAAGGAAGCACTGTTTTCCATAAAGCTTGAACATGAGCAGCATTACCTCTGATTTGTAGCAAAACCAACTCTAAGCATGGTATATCACGTGTGCATACTTTCATATTTATCATCTGGCGAGCACAGAGCGAAAGATACTGAGGTCAAAAAAAAAAACAATCGGCTCAGCCTTCGTAAGAGCATGTGTTATTTATTTGTGAGCTGCGGTTGGACCACTAGACTTGATTAAGACTAAAAGCTAGCGAGGAGAAAACACTGCGGCCGTGCTGGACATTAGCGGAGATGTCGTGAATAAACCTCTCGTCGAGCGGTAACAAGCACATAAAAGCAGCTCGCCGCTGCTCCGTAACAAGCTTCTTCAGGAAACCGCAGCTCAGACAATATGAAGCGAAAATGTCGTCCAAACTGGACTAAATAATGAAAATGTTGTGTTACACGGGACTGGGTGCTTTTCTTTCTGAAGGCACACACCCCGCGACCCACTCAGCTTGCTTTCAACGGTGCGAATGTGAGAGTGCACAGTGATACGTGCAATACACACACACACACTCTCTCGGAGCTCTTCGTTTTAGGGGCAAAGGTTTTGAAGGTGGCTCATTTAAGTCCTTAATCTGTCCATGCTCATTTGTAGAGTGAAATGTGGAGTAAATGAATATAGCGTGGCCTTGATGCTAAAGCCTTGCCAAAGCAACAATTAAGAAAGATTATTGCCTATAAAAAGCGCCTTACTTCCTGTTCCTCTTCTGTAAATAGTAGGCGGAAGCACTCTCTTCGCTCATTAAAATGTGCGCGTACGCGTTGTCGTCTTGAGTGAAGGTATAGCTGTCTCTAAAAAGACAAGGCAGGAATCCATTGAGCGTAATGAAAAATCAAAACCCGCCGTTTCTTTTCGGAGAGCCGTCTGCTTCATTATGTCGGCCTAATGTTGGCCTGGTAAAGCGGAGAAAGGTATTTCGAACGGCGCCAGGTGTGTGTGTGTGTGTATTCCCGAAAAGGCATCCGAACAAGCCAGATGCACGCTAAACACAACTTTTCTCTTCTTGGCTTCCATTTATTTGGTTTTCCCGGCTTGTGTTTTGCTTTTTATCGCTGAAACGGTTTTGTTGATAAAGGAAGTGGGAACAAATTTTGACCAGGAAAAGTTTAAAGTGAAGTGTGTATTTCTGCATCCTAACGTTACATGATAAAGCACAAATGACTGTTTCACAAACAGGTTTCCATACCCAGTCTGTCACTGGGTCAGAAAAATCGAATAACCCTACCCCAAATTGATAAAACTGGTTAAGACATCGGCTGTATGCATCAAAATCAAAAACTTGACTTTTTTGGAACAGCATAATTTTTTTAATCTTTTAAATATTTAAATATTTGTAGTACATTTTAATAAGTAATTATTTTTAAATAGGTTTCCTGTACCAGTCTGTCATTGGCCAGCCAAACAGATAGTCCACATGGGATATTTCCATTCAAACTACATGAGCATCATGCAAGTATTATTTAGTATCACCTGAGATGATATTATAGTTTTTATTTTTATATTTTGAACTACTTTTTAATTTGATATTTGCCATTTTCACTTTAAATTTTAAGTTGTTTTAGTAATTTTGTTGTATACTTTTGTCATTTTTTATAATTTTTCTAATTATATAGTTTTATACATTTTATTCCATTTAAGGTTTTTTTTTGCAGTTTACTTAGTTAAAAATTTATTTAGTACATTAAATTTATTCAAACATTAATTGAATTTCTTGTATCAAAAATTTGGGTTTATGGTGTTAGTTTTAGTAAACTATAATAACCCTTATTCATACTACATGTATCTAGACATACTTTAACAGCTGCAAAGTAATTACTTATTCAAGAGAATTTTTTTATCGAGGAATTTTCAATTTCAGACTGGCCATTGAAATCGAACAGTAAAAAAGTATTTAGATTGAAAAAATTATAAATTGGGATCTGGACAAGGTAAAAAGCTAAAGAGAGGCAGATTTAAAAAAAAAGTGTTTCATATCAATCAGTTTCTCGCAAATAGTGCTTATAAACACTTAGGACCCCCGGGGTCCTGCGGAGAACAGGTCAGACACGTCAGTTCTAGTTCTCCGTGGACAACTTGTGTCGGTTGGACATGTGAAGTATACTATGTGTGCCAGATTGTGCCTGTCGGGAGCTTCAGTAAACTGATTCGGTAAATCTTTTTTTTTTTTCTGTAACAGTTCACAACTTGGACACTTGTCAGTGCACTGCTTACATTTCATAAAAAAAATAGGTATCAAGTCTTTCTTTTGTGTTCATCTAGCGATTTTGAGGTGAAAACCATGTTGATTCAGTTTAGTGGGAAAAAACTACTTTCAGAGCATTAGACTTAAAATGGCTTTTCATTTATAAAATCCTGTGTACAATGCCCTTGAGGTTTTTGAGATGGGTGTGTACTGTAGATGTTATCTGAAGAGGAGATACAGCTGTATATTTGTGAAGATGCTTAATTGTTATTTCTTTGGGTTTACAGCATCAGTGTTGTGTGTGGAAAGTGCTAAATAGGTGTGTTTGTATTACTCTGCTCTTTGTGAAGTCTGCTTCAACTCATGGTGATGGGCAGACAGCAGCTCTCCTACCGCAGGTGGATGGACACGCTGAATTCATCTTCTTTAGTACTGAAAGAAAAGAGAACAGCACCATAAGGTCACCACACACTTGTCCATATTTTTCTGTGTTTCCCTTCTAAATATTCACTACTCGTCAAAAGTTTTATCGCTTGGTACGAGAGTTTAGGAAAAAAGTAATACTTTTATTAAGCAAGGATGCATAAAATTGATCAAAAGTGACCAAAAACACTTCAACACTGTTGAAGTAAATTTCATTTACTTTTGAACTTTCTTTTATCAAAGAATCCTTAATTACCATGTTTTCTCACAAAAATACGAAGCAGCAATCATTCAGCATATTAGAATGATTTCTGAAGGATCATGTGACACTGAAGACTGGAGTAATGATGCTGAAAATTCAGCTTTGTATAACAAAAATAAAATACATTTTAAAATATATTAAAAAAGAAAACATTTATTTTAAACTGCAATAATATTTCACAATTTGTAATCAAATATAATTTTTAATCAAATAAATGCAAACGTAAGAGACTTCTAAACACATTTAAAAATCTAGCCCCAAATTTTTGAACAGCAGTATGTATATGGTATTTAACACAATATAAATATTACAGTATATAAAATTGTATTTTATGGACGTTTCATATCTACTTAAGGAGTGCCTTCTTCAGCTCAGTAACGTGATATATTTTTACATTTCTGAGTGAGAAAAAAGTCCTGGAATATGTACAAAGAATGTAAACAGGATCAATTCTGATGTCATGTGAACTAACAAACTGATGTGATAAAGCCGTAAAACATTTCAGGGGAGTTGTAACAGTGTTTCACAGTTCTTAAACAAGAAAGAAAGCGGGAGAGAGAAGGATGAAAGTCATTTCTATTTTCGTATTCGTATTGATCAGCATCATCACTGTATGTGGCCTGCCAATCAGGAAAAAGACTACTGTCAGGGTACTCCGACCAAAGGACTGAAATCTGACCAGTTAATGTATTTCCTATCATTGCTGAGAAATAGGAAGCCAATAAAGAGTGAATCCAGGAGCGGGAGAACAGGGCCACCATGGAGATCAGGTGATGAGGGGAAACGGGCTTGAAAAAGATTCAGAGACCAAATAAGGGGGCTAGGGATCAACGTGCAGAGTAAATCCAGGTATTACTGTCTAATACGGCATAATCTCTTGACGTAGCTGCGATGGAGAGGGGCCGAATCCCTCCTTAAACTGACTCCATGAGCTCGGCTTTGGTCCAGGGCCACAGACACGCGTGCAGGCCTGACCTGCGCCCACTCGTCTCCATGTCATTGAACTCACATTGGCTCCATTAGCACACATAATCTACCGGTCGCCCGCTCACTCCCTCTCTTCAGCTCGGCTGTTTATGGTGATGTTATTCACGCCTGGCTATTTCACTGTATCGATCACAAAAGCCTCCGGTGTAATCGAAAAAAGAAAAAACAATTACAAGCTTTGTGGAGAAGTGTAATCACTCTAAATTAGATTATTAAAAAAATGTAATGCATATTATTACCATTCACAAGATTCGGTAATAATATATTTTTTAAAAACGTATTGAAAGGGGGAACAATTAATTTTGTCTTATTTCGACCCTGTGTAAGGATAATGAACAATAGTAATTTAATCTGTATAATGACATGCTAGCGCCATCATAACGTGCACACATTGTGAGTGTGTATTCATGTTTTTGCTGAACGTAGTTTTTTGAGGAAAGCAAACACCATCGTGCCTCGTTCTCAGATGTGTCAAAGTGGCCTGATCTAAGGGTTTTAGTGCTACTGAAGCGTAATGACTCGAGGTAGGGATGGAAATTGCTAGGGATTTAAAGATTCTGGCTCCTCTTAACAATGCTGTATATGATATGTAGTGAAGTGTTACCACAGCTGGAATTTCTTTTTTTTGTTTTGTTTTTTTTTGCAGCTTGTGTGGAGTCATTGAAGTCAACACCCATGGACACTGTTACTGACGCCTGCGGCTCCAAACGCTCTGAAGACAGAGAGAAAGATCTGTCAGCACGCTGTCTGAACAATCAAAACCATAAGATCAGTCTAATTCGGCAGAGAAAAATACAAAAATCAAAGCAAGGAAGGAAAGAAAGAAGAATGGACAGGAAGTATGAAGGATAAACCTAAAGGAAGATAAAGGAGGTGGATAGATGGAATTAAAAAAACAAAACAAAGCAGGACAGAAGGGCAAAAAAAAACAAAGGAAGAAAAAGGAAACACAGAAAAGGCCAGGAAAGCAAGGTTGGAAGGATGGAAAAAACTTAAGGAAGAAGGAAGTAAAAATGGAAAGTAAATGAGGGGGAAAGCAAGGTTGGAAGGATGGAAGTAAGAAAACAGAAGGAATGAAGAAAAAAAGCTAGGATGGATAGAAAGAATGAAGGATACGCAAAAGGAAGTAAAGACAGAAGGATGGAAGAAAGGAAGGATGGAATGAAGAAAAAAACAAAAGAAAGGAAGGGCAAAAAAGAAAGAAAGAAAGGAGGAAATATGAAAAAAGTGAGGAAGAATGAGAAGAAGGAAGGAAGAAAAGAAAAGGAATGAACTGAGGGAAAAAATGAAAGGAAGAAGGAAGGAAGAATGGAAGGAAGTGAATACGGGGAAGCAAGGTCAGAAGGACGGGAGTAAGAAAATAGAAGGAATGAAGGAAAGAAAAAAGCAAGGATGGATAGGAAGAATGAAGGATGAACTAAAGGAAGTAAAGAAAGAACGAAGGAAGGATAGATGGAGGGAAGAAGAACAAAGGAAGGAAAGAAGGGAGAAGATGGAAAAAAGAGGAAGGACGAATGGAAGAAAGAAGAGAGAAAAGGATGAAATGGAGGAAAAAACGTAATGAAGAAGGAAGGATGGATGGAAGGAAGTAAAGAAGGGAAAGGAAAATCAGAAGGACGGAGGTAAAATAAAGACAGAAAGAATTAAGGAAAGAAAGGACAATGAACAAACAGAAAAAAAGGAAGACAGTATGGAAGGCTGGAAGAAAAAGAAAAAAACAGAAAGAAAGGAAGAAGGAAAGGCAAACTGAAGGAAGTAAGGAAGGAAAGAAACAAAAAAAGGATGGAAGGCCAGAAGAAAGAAATTAAAGAAGGAAGACAGTGAAGAAAGCCAGGAGAATGGAAGGAAGAAATAATGAAACAAGGGAGGGAAAGAAGAAAAGACAGAGGGAAGGAAAAATGTAAAAAAAAAAAAAAAAAAAAAAAAAAAAAAAAAAAAAAAAAAAAAAGAGTAGAAAGAAAGGCCAAAAGGAAGATTGTAAAGAAGGTCAGAAGAAGGTAAGGAAAACCAGAAGGATGGAAGGAAGAAATAACAGAATAAAGGAAGTAACTAAGCAAGAAAAAACAGAAGGAAGGAAGGAAAAAAGGGAGAAAGGAAGAATAAAAAGGAAGAATGAAAGGAAGAAAGGACAGAAGGAAGGATGGAAGGAAAAAGACAGGAGTGAAATCGTTGGTGTAGAGTTGAACTGTGAAAGTGCAGCACAATATAAAGAAGCTTGATCTGTTCTTGATCCCTCCCAGCCATGAAATTCATCTTTGAGATGCTTTAACACCACGAGCATGGTTCAATTTAATGTTATAAACCCAAACCTGTCCTGTGAATGACTAAAACTGCTTTGTGACAGAGAACGAGAGAAACAGACTGAGAGAAAACAGGGAATGTGAGTGTGTGTTTGTGTTGTGCACCACTGTGAGCCGTGTGTCTGATGAGAGGACCTCTGCTAATCGATACACCGGCTGAAATCATATCAGCTGCATTAATACAGGCTGAAGGAGGCAGAATGTGAAAGTGTGTGTGTGCTGGACAGTCTGATTAATAACTAATATTTATCAATGACTAATTTGACTGTTAATAGTTAATAAACACATACAAAATAAATGGGTTGCCTTCTTGAATTCTACAAAATTTAGAAGGTCTTTGATTAAGATGAACTGATAAAAATTTAAATGACAATCAGAGAAAGAAAGATTCAACTAAAGGTTGAAAACAGGACCACAAAATCCCTGACTGGAAGAGAGAGAAAACGTAAAGACAAAATATGAGCCAATGTAAAAATAAATAAATACCTTAATAAAAAACATTATTAAATAAATAAAAGTATTATCAAAGCACAAAATAATAATAATAAAAAATGCCTGTAAAAGAGATGTAATTAAAATAAATAAAAAATAAAAACTCAACATTAAAAACAACAATAAATAAAGTAAAAAAAAAAAAAAAAAATACCACTATTAAAATAAATACTAATTGTAAAAAAAAAAAAAAAAAAAAACTTAAATACTGTAAAAAAAAAAAAAATTAAAATAATTAACACTCAGTGTAAAAAAATCAACTATAATTCAAATAAATACTCAATGAAAAAAAACTACTATAATTACTAAAATTGTATGAATGAATGAACAAATACATAAATAAATACCCTAAGTAAAATAATGTAAATAAACAAACACCTAACGTAAAAAAACAAAACAAACTATAATTAAAATATAAATATAAATAAATAATAATATGAATGCCCAATGCACAAAACAATAAGTATACCCAACATAAAAAGAGCAACTATGATTAAAATAAATAAATAAATAAATAAATAAATAAATATGAAAGTAAATAAGCAGTAGCTGCCGAATTGGTGTTGATATTGATAAAGCTAACTGTTCATGTTGTACTGTGCTGATGTTTGTGCCAATTTCAGAATGATTTGTACTTGAAAATCAAGCAAGAGCACGGCAATCCTATTACCCAAGTTCCACAAACACACACACCCAAACATTCAAAACTATCCATTTAAAACTCCATTTATTCACGTGTGAAGCTCACCGATAGCATTAAAGCGGTGGATGTTTTGTCCAGTGGAACTCTTCTCAGAGATGTGGATGTTCTCCAGGGCTTGGTCACTACTGTTGCTTAGCGTCAGCTGCAGGGATACCATGCTGTTGCCATAGATACAGGGCTGCCGGGTGAAGCGGTACTGGGCGGACAAACCTTTACCCGTCATCCTGTGGAGCAGCTCACGGGAGGTTTCCGGCACAAACACGGGAGAACTCGCCTGCAGGGAGACACGTACATCCCAAGAAATGGTGTCAAACTGACAAACAAGAAATACATAAAGACAGAGAAGAGAACACCTGCAGCTGGCAACAAACTGATTAGAAAAGGAAAGAACAATATGCATCAAAAAGAATTTGGTCCTTATGATCAGCAACAGTGCCTTCTGGATAATTTGTGTCGGTAAATAAGTAATATTCAAGACTATAGTTGGGTTGCATTATTCCTGAACGTGTTTGGTCTGATTATTTTTTTTGTCTGACCAATGGAAAATGAGAGGAAACCTGTATGGAAACAGTAATTATTTTGGCAATTAATCAACACTATTTATTTTTCTGTCTGACCCACGGAAAATTATTTTGCCAATGAATTAAAACTTTAAGACCTAAAACATGTAAAATGTCAATATTCACATAAAACATAAAAAAATACCTATTTGCAAACAGACAGACATGAAAGTGAAAAGAAGAAGGCAGTACTTAAAGAGCCACCATCAACCCATTTCCTCCTCTTAATAAAGCCACCTTTTAACTTTTTACGTTAATGCAAAATCTCTGAGACACAGATGAAGATGATAGAGAAGCATAAGGCTATTTTCATTATAAACATATTAGCGAAACATTTGGGAAACCTTAGCAAAATGCCTATTTAATGTTAGAGTAATGCTAGGATGCTCTTAATGCTGTCTTAGGTCATTTATAAGATAAGCAGTGTGGAAACAGAGCTAGATTTTTTTTCTGAAAAAAAATAAAATAAAAAATAGTGGTTCGACAACGCATCTGTGCTAAAGTTACCATAACAATGCTAATGTCAGTGCATTGTGGTTGCAAAGCTGTTCTGAATGGTTGCTAGGTGGTTACACAAACAATGTGGGAGGAATTGTGCCAACATTAAATACTTAGGGTCAGGGGTTTGCATTAAGTGTTTTCTTCTTTAAGCTAAAATGCAACTCCATAACATCATGAACTCATTAACACAGTTATATAAATGCTTATTACTTACTTGTTTATCATGTCTAACCAATTCCAGGAACTGTTTCCAAGACTATCATAAGTCTGTTTTCAAGACTGTCACAAAACTTCTAGATAATGTTACCTTAGTGAAATTTAAAATTCTATTAAAAATCTCCAAACTTTTGAACAGTAGTGTATAATACTGACCATCATATCAGCTCTCAGCCACAACAAAAATAATCTGCAATCGTATCAGGAAAAAAAGGGGCATCCCTGATTCACTCGTTTGCTTCAAGAAAATCACTGTAAAGGCCCAAAGAAAAGAAAGGCCAAGCGTCATGCCTGAATTGTGTCCTGTGACACCGGCTGCCATCAATATGACGAGTGTGGAAAGACCACTGACATCTCAATGCATTACTCCTGACTCTCTGGATTCTCTCTAGCTCGTGTGACAGCAGAACTGATCGGCGGCTGATGGCAGTTTTCTGGCTCTACACTGCACTCCTGAACACCTGGACAGGGATGACATTTCTGCATGCAACTTATTTGTTGGCCATGGCACGGTCTTCTACACAAGCAATCCCTCCGAGCCATCTGCAACCCAACACTGGAGTATTTTCCTAGAGTAATGAGAGGTGTTATAAAAGCTAAAAATAGAAATAAACTGAACATGTGCAAAGAAAAATGGCATCCTTTCATATTCTGAAGTACCTCAAGGCTCTGTTTGCGGACCGGTAATTTTTTCACTGCTCAGTTCTGAATGCTTTAACATTTTTAATGTTAGAGCATTAAAAATGTAATGAACACATTGTTTTGATTTTGCAGAAAATAAATCTGCAGAATTCTAGGAAATGGGTTTAAATACAGTATGGTAAAAAACTGTTAAATGTAGCTGAAAATAATTCATATCAACAGCTAAAGCAGTATCAAATTTTGTAATATAACTGATACTTTTATTATTAAACATTAAAAATCTAAAATATATTATTTTCTACCAATTACATTAAATTGATTACTACATTATTAATATTAAATATTATTAAATATAACTAAATATTAAATTATTCATATAACCATAATACATTATTTTAATATTAATATTATAAATAAATTATATTCTATTTTGATAAATGATATTACAATACTAAATAATATGAAATAATATAATTATTAAATCTAGATAATTAACATTAAATTATAAATACAATGTTATAACAATTTAATATAATGTTAATAATATTATGAAATGTTCATTTTGATCGGTGATATTAAATTATGACCATTAAATTTATTTTGGTACTACAATTATTAATATTATATTATTTCTCGAAATATTTAATAAAAACAAACAAGTGTGTGGAAAATGTAAGAAAAAAAAGATTAAATATTAATTTAAAAATATTTTATTAATTTAATCATAACACATTTTATATATAGTATTAACATTATAAAACATTTTGATAAATTGTATTCATATTAAATAAAATTAAATACAGATAAATAATATTACATTATTAATACAATCATAATACATTTAACATTATATTCATTTTAATAGAAAATACTAAATTTTGATAAATGTTTTATAAATTAAATTAATTAATTAATTAAACATTAAATTAACAAATTATTTTGATACATTTTAACATTAATAATATCAAATTAAGTATCAAATATAACATTATTTATAAAAATAATGTGTTTATATAAAAATCACAAACAGGTGGGGTACATGTAGAAAAAAGTGAATGGTGGCCGTTCAAATTCTGCGGAAATTTGCAGAGCTTCTGTACAGGCCTGCACATCACCTACATTCACCATGACGGATGGCGCAACCGAAACTAGACAAACCAAAATAAAATTGGTTTGAAAACCTGACAGTATGAATGAGTTGGTTTATCTGAAACAGCAGCGTTATACGAACACAGCAGTTATGTGCAGCTGAAAACACCTTTAGATGCATCATATCCTTTTGTAAGCTTCCTACAAGAACACACATATACACAAACACACCATGAATTTATAGCCATGCTTTTGGAGGTGTCAAGCTGGTCTGTGTTGATAAAAGTGGCCGTAATGTTTACACTGTCAGATTTACCACACAGAGACGCACAAGTTGTGTCCACCGTTTCATGATAACCGCTCCTGTCAGTGTCCTCAAGGACTGGACAAGCCAATATACAACACATCGCTTATGATCACCAATATAACACACACACTTTGCGTCCTATAAAGTGGTCAACTCCACAGGGCGGTGGAAGAGTAAATAACCGAAAAGAAAAGAGTAACCTTGACCGCAGCGTCCCGCACACATGCTCGGACACGTCTCCCGTGTGAAGGGGAGCTTGATTGAGGGGCTCTATTATAGATGAGCTTAAAGGAAACCTCAGTGATGGATGACAACTCGCTCTAGTCACCTTCACATATCCCAGCATCCTCTCTGTCCACCTGGCGCCCAATTCTGCTGACAGATGCAAAACACATCCACTGGCCGGGATAAAGAGGAAGAGAGAGAAAGAAACCAGAGGAGGGAAAAGAAGGATAAACGGAGGACGGAGGGACATAAAGCAGAGAGAATTAAAAATCTATTTTCTATTGCTGTTTGAAATCTAATTCATTTGTTTATGAGACTGTCTGTAAGAGAAAAATGTCATTTGGCGAGGTGTGTGCACGCATTGATCCTGTCAGATGTTAAAAGTCACCGTGATTAATATTGAAGGCTGTGAAATAAATGTAAAAAAATAGGAGTTCGTTTCTTTGGCGTAGTGAAATATATAATGTACAAAAAAGCAAACGTCTAACGTTGTGTTTTGTGGCATTTTTTAGGGTTATGGATCAGTCAGAAGAACTAAAATTGAAATTCTTGTATAAAACCTCAGATACTTTTTACTCAAAGTATCTATTGCGTGTATTTATATTGCTGGATGTGCTTAACATCCATTTGGGAATGCAACGTGTGCCAGGTTCATTTTCACATTAGCATAATTTTATTTTACATTTTTGTGAACAGATGATTACAGAATTTCACCAGAATTGTAAAGAAAAACGAAATAAATTGCTGTCAACTAAACATAGAAATGTAAAGCTTGAGGTTATAACTCTTGAGTGAAGAAAATTAATACATACTGTAATTTTACTACTGTAAACAAAAATTAAGATAAATTATTTGGTTTATGTTACAGTGCAGATGTATTACAATAATTATGTATACAATAATGCATAATTAAAAATTTATCAAATAATGTATTACAATATTACAATTATTATTATTGTTAATTGTGAAACACTATCACAACTGATTTTGTATGATGTTAGCAGTTTTATTAATATTTTGAACTTTGAAATTTGAGGTATTTTGAAATTTGAGATATTTTTTATATTTTCAGTTTACATTTTAATTCCAGTAAAATTTGTATTCATTTTTGTCATTTTAATTATTATTTTATTTATTTTTTTATTTTAATATTAAGTATATTATATTAATTAATTACATTATTAATATTAATTTAATATTACTGTTTATTTTATTAATTTTTTATCTCAGTTTTAGGTTCAGTTATATTTATTCTTTTATAAATATTTTATTTTACTTCACTTAATGTTTATTTTATTTCAAGAAACCAAAGGGAATTTTTATGTTTATAATTTTAGTTAACCATAATAACCCTTATTTGTGTCCACTTTAAAGTCTAGGTCAACTTCAATGCACAAAGAGATTTTATTGGTCACTGCAAAGGGGTTGATGCTCTTAATTTTACTCCCAAAGTTCACCATATTGATACATTTAACTTGAAAATACATTAAAAAAAAAAATCATACTCCTGGACCCCCCAATGTTCACCCACCCATAGTCTCACAAAATCCTGTGGGAAACACTGATACTTGCACACAATCAAATCAAAAGTGTCTTATAGTGCTCAAAAAGCCACGCTAAACGTGTCCAGTGTAAAGCACATGTGATTGACAGCGCGACTCGCCGTCTCCATGTGCGTTTCTATCTTGCTGCTGAGTCATAATGAGGACGGCACTGAGCGTGCTCCGAGAAGAACGGGGTCACCGTGGCAACGCCGGCCGGCTGATGGGCACCAAATGAACAAATTATGACGCGGACCCCGGATTGTGATGGGGTCAAACACCCCCCACCCCGTGCTCAGTCCGCGCTCACCCTCGTTCGCCCCCCGCTCGCCCTACAATGACAGTTCAAT
Source organism: Cyprinus carpio (assembly GCF_018340385.1). NCBI lineage: Eukaryota > Metazoa > Chordata > Actinopteri > Cypriniformes > Cyprinidae > Cyprinus > Cyprinus carpio. The sequence continues at coordinate 109,427 of NC_056617.1, read as the reverse complement.
TTCCCTCCGACGCCCTGCGTTCGGCCCCCATTCGCCCCACGCTAATTATGAATGAAAAGTTATCAGCCGGCTCCCCGGCGCACGCTTAAACAGTATTTCAGAGCAGATCCACACGTCAAAATGTTATTAGAAACGGGAGGAGCCGAGGCAGATAGTTCGCACGCTGACCCCGGATCGGCTAAATACCGCCACTAACCGTCCCAGAATGCATCAGAGTGTCTCTCTATTTCACACACCGTTATTTCATCTGTACCTGCGCCGGCCAAAGTCACACACACATACTCGCAGCCGCGTCGTATGAATATATTTTCATACATCTGCATGCACGCGGCTAAGAAAGACCAGCTGTGTGACGTGACACGCCATAATGAATGCATGTATGTGCGAGCGAGAGAGATGAGGTTTATCCACCGTGACTAAGATTATAGCGGCCTGTAATGTATTTATGCATAGCATTGACTTTAAATAAGCCCTTTCTCTTTCTCTCAATCTCACCCTTTATTTCAGCTCTGATTAGCCTTCCCGCCGAGGCTCGTGGGTAGTATTCTAATGACCTGTGCCTAACAGCTTCTAGCTGCGCAGCGGCCCGGGCCTGACGAGCCTGTCAATCAAAGCGGCGGCGCTGACACCCGCCGGTACAGGTCACAGGGGCAACCCTGCAGTGATGGACAGGAGGAGAATAGGAATTCTGACAGATGGAGGTTGAAACCTATGGGAAGTTTAAAAGTTTTCTTCGACTCTGGGATCTCAAGGATTGTGTGTTATCAGCAATCATAGTTTAACCACAGCGCTGTCAGGAAGATGTCTGGAGTTTAATAGCATGCTCGTATACTCAAAGTAATAAATCAGTATGACCTTTGCATGCTTTTTGGTGCAATTTGACGTTTTATAAAAAAAATTAAATAAAAAAAAAGTATTTTCTAATAATATTAGAATATTAAAACAATTTGATTAGTTCTCAGCAGTACATATTACGTTTTGATATATTTACAGTAGGAAATTTACCAAATATCCTTATGGAACATGAACTTTACTTAATATCCTAATGATTTTTGGCATAAAAAAAATGATAATTTTGACCCATACAATGTATTTTTGACTATTGCTACAAATATACCCCAGCGACTTAAGACCAGGGTCACACATGTTTCAATGAAAACGTATTTTTCACAATACTGTGTGTAATCAATAAGACTTTATTAGCCCTGCTTTACAATCATTACTGAGCAAATACACAAATCACTAAATAACTCCATTTGTTTGCTTTTCTTTAAAAGAAAAATGGCAGATAAAACTCAAAATTATTTCCAGGCAAAGTAATAATAATAATAATAATATCAAATCAATTTTAAGCTCTTTAAGGACAAACTGCCAATTGACAAGTCGGTTTTGTTAATCTGATAATAGCCAGTTCTTGAAATCTCAGTCTAAATGTTTTGAACCAGTTTAGTGCTAGTTTACACAATAATTCCTTCAGGTCTACTAATATGATCATTAGACGAGGGACTAGTTTAATTAAACCTAAAAAAATGAATAATTTATAAATAAATAATAATAATAATAAATAGACAGTGCACTACCTTTTAAGTTTTTTTTTTTTTAAAGAAACAAATAAAAACTTTATTCAGCAAGGATGCATTAAACTGATCAAAACTGACAGTAAAAATTAAATTACAAAAGGTTTCTATTTCAAATAAATGCTGTTCTTTTCGATTCATCAAAGAACTCTGGGAAAAAAATGCATAGTTTTTTACAAAAATATTAAGCAGCACAACTGGTTTCAACACTGAAAATACTAATAAATGTTTCTTTGTCAGCAGATTAGAATGGTTTCTGAAGGATCATGTGACACTGAAGACTGGAGTAATGTAGCTTTGCACTACAGAAACAAATTACATTTTAAAATATATTCAAATAAAAACCTCATTTTAAATTGTTATAATATTTTGACAATATTACTGCTTTTTACTGTATTTTTGATCAAATAAATGCAGCCTTTGTGAGCATAAATATATAACAAAAATATTTCCATCCTCAAGTGTTTGAATGGTAGTGCTGCTAGCTCTAATGTGTCTATATTGTATATTAACTTGAGCTTGCGTTTACTATGCAAAAATATCTTTATCGATCCAATGTCTTCACAAAAATATGCTAAAAACACCACAAAATATTACAAACAATAAAATCAAGGTCCGGATCCCACTAAGAATCTTTAGGTTGAAATATGATGGCAGTGCAGGTCTATAAACACGCGTATAGTGTGTGTGTTATTGTCGGGGGGTGTCTGTGGGCCGCTGGGATATTACAGTTCATGTGTCAATCCTAAAAGAGAAAGACACACATAGTATTTGAGAAGAAATGACCACACATGCTTCATTCATCTCTTACTGACATCTCTCCCTCCCTCCCTCTCGCTCTCTTGACATCCCTCTCTCCCTGACACAGGACTCTCACGGGAGAGGAAGGAGCCGTCATACTGCAAAAGGTCAACAATCACATACGCTGACAACACACACACACACATAGGAGGAGAAGAAAGAGGGAAGGCAATGAAAAACCGATCTATAATACAGCAGAACAAAAAGAAATAGAACATAGAAGACATCTAGATGGACACAAACAAAAAACTGGATGGCAAATGAAAAAAAGCAAGTGGTATAATGTACAGTCAGCCGGTCATTAATGCAAAATAAACCCAAACAGGATGAATATAGAGTACAAGTCATTTTATGCAAACAAATCAACTCCAAGTATTCAAGAGAGACTTATTAAACATCAACACAAAGTCAGACACACACCTGTAAGGCCGATGCAGTGGGTGAGATCGAGAGCCCTTGCAGGTCAGACAGCAGACTAGGAGACAGGATGGAGCTCTTGGGTGTGGTGACCGCCGCGGGCGAGACTGTCAAACAAAACAATAACAACAGCATTAAAACCAATATACGCATCAATACATTAACTGGTCCTGTTCCAAAAGAGAGTGAGCTTCCTAACTAAACAGCATATTGAGGTTTCTGTTCTTAACACATTTTACTAGTTTTAACTGCATTAAGCAAATTTCCCTTCAAAAAGTTGTCAGCCAATTGGTGAGGAACACTGTTTAATATACTCCCCAACACTGATTTTAAGCCGCATTTGTTGTTAATTTTAGGCTCTGCACTTTTATTTCAACACTGACAAGTATCAATAAAAATAGTCACATCTAATTAAAGACACCTAATTAAACCTATTTTTTTTGTGTGCATTTTTCATAATTATTAGACAAATAATATTAATTTTGTAACAATTAGACATACTGCGTGAATGATTTTGGCCTTGGTTCTGGAAGTATTTTCCCAATTAATTTTTCTCAGAGGGATTTTACAAAAAAAGTAATTTTTTAAGAGTTACAAGCCATGAAGCAAACCAACCAGCCAGAAGGCTAATCAAACCAAGATGATCATGATCTGAAGCAGCAAATTATATGAAAATCGGTCAGCTACAAAACTGTACTAAAAATACTTAATGAACTACAATCCCATGCTGCATTGCGAATGACAATAACATCTAAAAAGAAGGGGATCTGAACTACTGATTTAAAGATGTTGCATATTTAACATTTAAACAATGTGTTATACATATATATATATATATATATATATATATATATATATATATATACATATACATATATATATATATACATATACATATATATATATATATACATATATATATATATATATACACACACACACACACACACACACACACACACACACACACACACACACACACACACACACACACACACACACCACACACACACACACACACACACACACACAAATGCCACTATTAAATTATTTTAAGAGTGTAGGGAGACTGACTCTGTCGTAATGCTTCATGGAGGTTGGAGGGCAGTTAAAAGTTATTTTGCTGGAGCTCATGGGTAATGAAGTTTTTCCACAAGAAATTATGTGGCTTAACATGATTATTTTTAAAATAAGTTGAAATAGTGCAGGCTGATGGCTTCAACAGAAGCATATACCATAGATTATTTTAAGTTAAGTTATCGTTCAAAATCAATTCCCCTATGGACAAAATGAATGGGATTTTCACTTTAGAAACCATTATGTAGACCACAGACAGGTCACTGGGGTTTGGAAAACAGCCATTATATCACAAAATAACAAAACCAAAATTATAACAAAAAGAAGTAAACTGTAAAATTAAAAGAATCTCGGAAACCAACTCACAGTCATCCAGATCAAGCAGAGACACTTCCTTTTTCTCAACCTGCTGAAAAGAAACATGAATGCCAGATGTTACGCATGCAGATTAATATACAGCACAACTTCATACTCGCAATTTAGGATGTGTGCTTGGACTGTCTTGTTCTTCTCACCGTTGTGACTGGTTTAGACTGCACAGGTTTAGACCTAGTGTTTTTCTTCTGGTCTGTCCCCGAGTCTGAATCTGAATCTAATTCTGATCCGGATTCAGATGAACTTTCAGATGAGGAACTCTCAGAGGCTGATTCACTTTCGGACCTGGATTCACCCTTTACAGCGCTCCCATTCTTCTGCTTCCTATTTGAGTTAAACGCACACAGAAACAGAAACAACTGAACTATTTGTTTGAGTTCACCAGACAAATTAATAACTGCAAAACATCCACTAAACACACTTCACTTCTAAATTTCATCTATTTCTTATGCACTAAACACTACAATTAATGATATAAAATCATGTTTAAATATTTATTCCTGGGTCATTTTTGACAACCTAAAAAAATAACTGTTCAACAATTTGCCATTACTAAAGAACATTTCAATATTCAAGCATAAAAAGGGACGTCGTTTGATACAGAGAGAGAGCACAAGAGAGAAGGTTGGCTAAATTAGCAGAGGGAACAATGTCTGTTTAATTGTTAAATGATTAGATGGATTAATCTGGCCTTTGGATTTCATTTGCTCAGAACAAGTGACACACACACACACACACACACACACACACACAAACATCTAACTGAATTGTGCACAGTTCAACGGCAGCATTAAAGCAGGTTGTGTGTATGTGTATTAATGAGAGCATTTCATGGTAGTTGATGATGGAGGCGAGAGCCTTAAATTATGCTCAATAATGACAGAACAGCAAACAAAACATGCAAAGAGTGTATAGTGTGTGTGTGTGTGTTAGCTGTTTAATTACCACCTCTAATAAAGGCAGCAGGGTCAACTATGGGAACGTTACATCACAACAATTAACAGTGCAAACTCTGTGTGTGGACAGGATAGAAAAAGTCATCATGTTAGTGTGTTTTATGCCTTGCAAATGTACAAATTTGGGTTTATGTGATGAACTAAACACATTCTGCTGATTTTAAACTTGTTACTAATGTTAGCAAAATTGCAAAAGTGACTTTTGATAGTTTCAGAAGCATAAGTAAAAATGGGTTTCAAATCAAAAACTGATGAATAAATGATTTGCATTGTATGCCATTGCTTTTTAAAACAAAACGCACAGAAATGCATTGCTAAAAATAAAATGCATAGTTGTGGTGGGGCCAGCAAAAACGTTAAACTACTGAGAAAACATCCTTATTGTTGAGGCCTGGCGTGTGTGAGGGAGAGAAAGAGAGAGAGTGTGTGAGTGTCTATGTGCGTATGAACAGATGGAGGGCGAGATTATTGGTGCCACATTTTATTAGTCACGTTTTATGCTGCAGCATACACAATCACACAAACACACACACACCGAACACACACATTATTTACCTCCTGCACATATATAAAACCCAAGTTGTACATTGTGCATCCACTTGTGCACACACTTGAGCAAAACACACCCATATATGCGGTTAAAATTACCAAAGTCAATCTCGCATACCATCTGTCTGTACATTTATGCACATAAACACTTCAAAATAGGCAATAGCATGAGGTGCAAATATAAAGCCCTGGAATTCAGAGCACGCACATTGTCGGTAGCATTCAGTGGGTGTTTAGTAAACAAGCACGACTTTTAATGAAGGTTTATGCATAAGTGATGTATCTATTTAAATGAAAAAAATGCTGTGTCTGGCATAAATATAAATGGCTGATTTCTAAAATACAAAACAGTTGAAAAGTTTGCGGTTTAACGCATCCTTGTTAAATAAAGTTATTAATTTCTTTCAAAAAATTTTTACTGTCCCCAAACCTTTTACGAGTAGTGTACATTTGCTATTCATCTTAAATTAAATTGAAAAACCGCCAGGAATTGATTTAGAAAGAATGAATCTGCTCAGAAACAGAGCAAGGTCATGACTGGTTAATTTAAATGAGTTCTTTTACACTGCGTGAGACCAGTACCTGTCTTTGCTGTCCGGTTTCTGCTGTTGTAGTTTTTTGTTTTTTAGAGTTTTCTTCTTCTTTTCTGAATCTGATTGACTGGAGCTGCTCTTATTCGAATCATCGCTGTTCTCCTCACTCTCAGATTCGCTTTCTGATTCTACATGTACACAAAAAGAGGTTAAGACAAACCTCAAATTTGCTAAAACATCCTTTTACACTAAACAAGCCAAAGCTCATGTTTTACCTTCACTGCTGCTGCTACTGCTGTCCTCACTACTGCTTCCCTCTTCCTCCTCCTCTTCCTCCTCCTCAGAATCAGAGTAGAACTTCTCATCTGATTTGCCAGGTTTGGATTTACCAAACACTGGTGCTCCGGCCTCTTTCACCTGCCCCAGTCACAAATGAACAGGAAATGAGGTCATAATAATTTGAGACTTGGTAACATCACTGGACTGTGAATGAACTGTATGCTGAGGCCCTTTTATTACATAAGACATTTTAACATTATGTGAGGATTATCTTTTAAAAATAAAAGGGAGTCTTACCGGTTCTACTACCTCCACAATTCTCACTGATTGGTCAGGAGCGACAGCCGGCCAATCAGAAAGCTCCAGGTATCCATTGGCCTGGGAATTAAGCGAATGAGAGAGCGTGCCAAGCTGAAACCGGTCTCGATCTGAAAAAAATGACAAGAGAGGAAAACCAAGAGATAGATCAGTAAATATATGTTGATATCATCAAATATTATGCAGTGGCCAAAAACATGTAACGTTTTGATATCAAAGCAACACCCGCTGATTTGGCCATCCAATAACACAAACATCAGTTCAACGGTAAAACCTTTCAGTGAAGGTTATTCAAAAATTAAAGTAAAGGTACAAATAAATGAATAAATAAAATAGAAAATAACTGTATAAATATAAAATAAAACATTTAAATTTCCTGAAATGCCATTTGATTCTGCATTCTAAACACTGGTATCATGAGATTAATCACAAATTATTATATTTTATTAACAGAAAACCTTTTCCAGGTAATATGAAACATAACTTTAATATATTTCTTTAAATCTTTCACTTTAAATAGATTATTAATATAACAATATTCATTATTATATTTCATATTAATTATAGATGTAATCATGAATATAATTATAATTGTCATATTGTAGTAGATTAGATTATATATAGTAGCTTAGATTCAATATATAATATCACAATAAAGTTCAATCTACTGTAATCTTCTCCAATATAATCTAATAAATATTCAGCTGCCTTTATAGTTTCATCATAAATGTGGCATAAAATAGTTCGAAAACAAACTGTACTGTTTTGAACAAGCAGACAGTCAAAAGTTTTGCTATGCAAGACTAATAAACTCAGATCTTCTAGTTTATTAACTCTGGGTATTACTGTACTTCTTTGTCATAATAAACAAAAAAGCAATAAGTGTCTGCACAGGCCTTCAGGAGACCTGCAGGGTAATTGATATTAAACTGGCAGAAATGCCACGGCATTCAGGTCTGCCCATGTGCCCTTCTCACAATATGCCAGGTACATCCCGTAATAACCAAGGTATATGAACGCATAATCACTGCGGCTCTGCAGAACATAAACATGAGCGAAAAACGCCACCGCACACAGATCACCCAAACCACCAATATTAAAAATGACAGCAGCAGTTAAATGTCTGGCAAATGTTATAGGCCAAATTTATACCGCATTAATGAAATAAAGACAAATCGCTGTATGTTTCAGTATTCTAATTTATTTGAATCTATAGTAACCATGGGAACAATCATGAAATCACTGTATTAAAACAAATTAGAGCCAGAAACAGCAGCACAGATTTGAAATCAGTAAATTATCAATTCGGACTATTGATGATTCGCCTTCATCGCACAGATCATATCCTGCGTCTTCACATGACTTAAAAACACACACAAAGACGTGTCACTTTGAGTTTCACCAAAGTGAAGCATAATCAGCCCTTACAAACTTTATTACCTCCTTTTAAGAGCAGGACACGCTTTACCAAGCACCGAGAACGATACTCAGCACAACTAAAATGACCCACAGCGACAGCCGGCATCAATCACACAGAGCTCAACCCACCCACCAAACCAAAATCCATCCATCCATCCATGAAAGCCTTTTTCCATCCGTGTATCTACAGGAGCAAATGAGTAACACCCTTTCCCTGCTCGTGAGTGTAATTACTCCCGTTTGATTGTAGGTGAAGTGTGTGAACGTACAGGAGGTAGTAGTAAAGCAACGTGTGGGCGTGTGCGGGGCGGACAGGACGCCCCGTTATCAAATTACGCAGAATCCAACAATTCAATTCCGCACAAGAGGAACAGAAGGCATAGCCTTCAAATCCACACGGCTAATCCGGAGAAGATAAAAAAGCCCAGTTCAGAGGCGGGAAAAAATAACTGTGGCATTTGATAGAATCGGTTGCAGAGTATTTCTGCGTGCTGTATTGATGTTTACGGGTTAGCGCTGCTGTCATGGCCTGCGGGGATGAATTCCCATGGCAGTGTTGTGTGTGTTTCAGTTCTGAAGCCCTGCTGGAATGGAATGATGTGATGAAATAAGAGAGAAGTGGGAGAAATCGATGTCAGCAGAACTCTTGAGTTCGTGTAGATGTGGTCGTGTCATTTAGAATCAGAGCATGACGGTAAACTGACGGCTTTGGATTTTTTTTAACTGCTCCAGCTGTTTTATCATGCAACAAAGCTTTAAAGGTGAGCGATATAGGCTAGAGGTTACAGATCTGTGTTGGTAACTGAAAGGTTGTAGGTTCGAATCTTGCACAGAATGGTTTCACGCATCCCTTAGCTTATGACCACTGAATTTCCACCACTTGTGAAATTATGTTTAATCATATTATAAATTATGTTCACTACAGAATTATATTTACGACTTTTCCAGACATGAAACACTACATTTTCTTTTTGCAGTTTCAATCATTTAAAAAAAAATTTTTAAAATTTTTTTAAAGACAAATACAAAATGTAATTTCTAGCTGATAAAATGTTTTACTACTTAACTTGCAATAAAAAAAAAAATTAAGCAAAAACTGAAACAAATTTTATGGCTTTCCCAGGCCCGAAAAACTAAACTAAATTATTTTTATTTTTTATTTTCAAATAAATAATAAATATATAAATATATAAATATATAAAAAAAAATGATCATTTTACAGAGATTTCAACAACAAAATGTAATTTTTCTATGAAATTTCTCTTTTTACTACGTAACTTAACATTTTATTCACTACAGAAATTTAAATGACTCTTTAACACTATTTCAAGTAGAAATCTGTAGTTTGAAATCTACATTATTTGCAGGTTTTCTACCATACTTAACTACAAAAAATATATATATATATATATATATATATATATATATATATACTATAGAAATTTACACAACACCATATGACTTTCCCAGTCATGAAAATCTACATTATTTTCAGTTACATTTATTTTTTAAAAGCATTTTAGAGACTGCAACAACAAAAATTAATTTCTAGCCGATAAAATTTTACTACAATTTTTTTACTACCCAACTACAATTTTTTTTAAATATTTAATTTATCTAAATACTAGATAATACTACTATACTAGTATTATACTACTATACTATATACTTTTTAATACTTTTCCAGCCTGAAAACCTGCATACTTTGCCGTTTCAATCATTTTTTAAATTATTTTAATAGCAAAAAGCAATTTCTGATAAACTGATAAAATTTGAATACAGTACTCAGCTACAAAAAATATATATATTCACTAAAGAAATACAAATGACTCTATGTGACTTTTCGAGGTAGTTACCTTTGAAGGCAGATTGCAGGACAGGAGCCGGTTTGGGCGCCATCAGGATGCGGCGAGCGTATTTGCTCAGGGCTCCGCTCTTCTCGTTTGGGACGATCAGCTGACGAATGAACCGCGTTCGGTCTCTGATGTCATAGCTCTGATCGTACTTGCCCAAGTTCAAAATGTATTGAGTCAGCAGTTTAGTCTGTATGAGATAAAAAAAGTAAGATAAAGCATAGCCAAAACACACACCCACCCAAAGTGTGATTTGATTTGACCTGTTTGGAATTGGTCAGGTAGAGTTTGGCAGCAAGGTTGACCGTCTGGAGTTTGACAATGTCCTCCTCGCTGGTGAAGGTCTTGGCCATCTTTCGCAGGACGTCGGGGGCGATTTTAGGCACGTGTTCACAGTATTCACCCATCAGCCACAGGATGCTGGCCCTCGCCATTGAGACCTAAATAGGAAACAGACACGAAATACACAAAGTGTTAAACTTATATGAATCAGACTGTAGTTGCACACTATAACACTAGAGTTGAGTAACATTGCACTCGTGTCTCACAGTGATGTTGTCGAAGAGTTTGGCCATGTGTTTGATGATGTCACTGTGCTGTGACGGCTGAGTCTGCAGAAGTTTCTTGATGACTACGACGCTCTCTGCGACAACAGTCTCTATGAAGAGAAGAAACACATGAATACGCTGTTTTTACTGGAGTAACAGTAACTTACTGTAGTAACCAGTGTTGCAGCAACTTAACTACATTTTTGTGGTGAGGAATTAATTCACACGCTCTTATATATAAATGTCCTCTCTTATATGCACAGTAGTTTTAGGGAGTTATTTCAAGTCAGATAAAACAGATAAATCAAGCCCTTGTGATGCATTTTGTTGGTAAATGCTGCAGTTTACCATATTTTACACTTAAGTATTTATAAATATTTAAGAAACTATATTTTAAAAGTGTTTCATACTTTTACCAGTTGTACACTTTATGTCATTTGTATGTTAAATATTATTTATATTCAACTATATATTTCTACTTAGCAAAATCAACAAATCAATTAAAACTAAAATATGATTACATTATAATTTCAAAACATTGTTTAAAATAATTTTAAAAAATTGTCTTTAAAAAAAATAACATGCAAAAATATACACATACCTAAAATAATACTAAAAATAGTAATAATAACAATTATTTCGAATATTTCAATGTAATGTATGGCAAAAAAATTCTACAATTATTCAAGAAGAAATCCTTTTAATAGTCCATTAATATAGTTTCTGAATAAAAACATTGTCTAAAAATTGACTTTCTATTAGATTGATTTAAATTCAAGATAAATCAGAAATCGTTTTCTCTTTTCAATAAATATGAATAAGTTATATTTTGAGGTTTTAAAGTTTAACACATATACATATAATTTTATATTGAGACTATGACATGGATTCGTCAGAAAGATTATTCACGTTTTCATCTCTGGAGATAATGGCTCTGTCTTTATCCTCAATTTTGTCTTTACACTGCAAAACATTGAACTTCATCATATTGCCATCTGGAGGCAACCAGAAGCACTTATGATAACTAAGTTAGTGTGTGATTACCGTCTCTGTTGGACAGCAGCAGGACCAGGCCGTTGAGGCAGGTGTCGGTCACTTCAGAGATGTTAGTGGCACAACGGCCGATGGCCTGGATGGTGGCCGCCGCAAACGCCTTATCCTGACTCTTCACATACGTCTGGAACACACATATAGCTGCTTAAACCTGCTGTTCCTCAGCTGTGTTTCTATATCTTATTTGCGGTCTACCAACACAGGATTTTAAGGTATCATAAAAGTATTCAAAACTCAGCATTTATCGCAGACTTCATCTCAAGAGTTTTTTCCCCCCTTCAGAATCAATTTAATTTATTTAAAATGTACCTGGAATTCTCTCAGTATGGTGGAGATGTTTGCTTCATTAGCCAGGTTAGTCAAGATCTCCAGCTAAAGGATTTAAACAAAAGCAAAAAACATCAGAGAAGACACAAAACATCAGCAGCAGATAACGACGGTTTCAAGACTACTGAACATTAACACAGACACAAAGACTGAATGAAGGTACCTTGAGTGTTTTGATGTGCGTGGCATCTGTAGACCTCACATAGAAGCTCTTCATGAAGGGCTCAAACATTCCCTAAAAACAGCACAGCCATTAACTCAGGGTTACCTCGGACAGTAGTACGTACTTCAGATTTAGTTATTACCTAAAGACTTTACCTCAGATTTTAGTGTTTGCCATTTTCCCTTTTACCACACTTCTTGCCTGCATACCTCAGTTTTAACAGTTTATCTGAGCAAATTTAGATCCACTCTACGTTCAGACTATTGCCTTACTATTCACCTCAGATTATACTTAATTTACATCAAATTTGTATCTGATTTTCAACCAATACCCCAGATTTTACCTCAAGTTTTTCTCAGACATTATTTCAGCAAATTTCAGGACTAATTTGGCTCTACCTCAAATTTTAATTGAGCATTTACTTACCTCAAGGTTTTTCTTAGACATTACATCAGTTTATTTGTGGCTTAAAATAGGCCTATACCTCAAATTTTAACTCAGCATTTGCCTCAGAAGATAAAATATGTGATAAATTCAATGTATGTTAGATACTACCTTCAGTTTGCTTAGGACATAACTGAAGCTAAACTCAGTGTTTGCCCCATATCTAACCCTGCAATTTACTTCATACTGTATGTCACCTCTTGATGTCCCTCAAAATTAAGGTTTCTTACTGTAAGATTTACTTAGGGGGCAATTGTGGTCTAATGGTTAGAGTGGGACTTGTAAACCAAAGGTTGTGGGTTCGAGTCTCAATACCAGCAGGGATTGTAGGTGGGGGGAGTGAACGACTAGTGCTCTCTTCCACCCGCAATATCACAACTGAGGTGAGACGCTTGAGCAAGACACCGAACCCCCAACTGTGTGTGTTCACAGTGTGTGCTATCAATTTCAAGTCCTAAACTCACACCACTTCCTTTCCTTAGCCATGACCATACTTGGCCACACATCTATTCCTTTTCCTTTTCATATTTTACCTCATGAATTCCCACAGAAATGAGTCCTACCCTTTGATTTTACCTTAGTGTTTACCTCAGATCTTATCTTGCAATTTGCTTTATTTTTTACCTCATGATTTCTCTCAGAATTGAGGACTACCTCTGATTTGAACTGGCATCTTACCTAGAGATTAACTTCATATTTGACCTCATGACTTCTCACAGAATTGATCCCTACCTCTGATTTTACCTCAGATCTTACATTATTATTTCATATTTTACTTCATGATATCCCTCAAAATTAAGGCCCACCCATAATTTTACCTTAATGTTTACCTCAAATCTAACCTTGCATTTTACTTCATGGTTTACCTCATGATTTCTCACAGAATTGACCTCTACCTCTGATTTTACCTCACATCTTACATTATGATTTATTTCATATTTAACTTCATGATTTCCTTTAAAATTAAGGCCAACCTCTGATTTTACCTCATTGTTTACCTCAAATATAACCTTGCAATTTACTTCATGTTTTCCCATATGATTTTTAACAGAATTGATCCCTACCACTGATTTTACCTCAGTTTTACCTCAGATCTTTCATTATGATTTATTTCATATTTTACTTCATGATTTCCCTTAAAATTAAGGCCCACCTCTGATTTCACCTCAATGTTTACCTCAAATCTAACCTTGCATTTTACTTCATGTTTTACCTCATGATTTCTCACAGAATTGATCCCTACCTCTGATTTTACCTCACATCTTACATTATTATTACATATTTTACTGCATGATATCCCTCAAAATTAAGGCCCACCTCTGATTTTACCTCAGTGTTTACCTCAAATCTAACCTCGCAATTTTCTTCATGTTTTACCTCATGATTTCTCACAGAATTGATCCCTACCTCTGATTTTACCTCACATCTTACATTATGATTTATTTCATATTTTACTTCATGATTTCCTTTAAAATTAAGGCCAACCTCTGATTTTACCTCATTGTTTACCTCAAATATAACCTTGCAATTTACTTCATGTTTTCCCTTATGATTTTTAACAGAATTGATCCCTACCACTGATTTCACCTCAGTTTTTACCTCAGATCTTTCATTATGATTTATTTAATATTTTACTTCATGATTTCCTTTAAAATTAAGGCCAACCTCTGATTTAACCTCAACATTTACCTCAAATCTAACCTTGCATTTTACTTCATGTTTTACCTCATTATTTCTCACAGAATTGATCCCTACCTCTGATTTTACCTCACATCTTACATTATTATTACATATTTTACTGATTTTACCTCAATGTTTACCTCAAGACTTCCTTCAGAATTGAGGCCTACCTCTAATATTACCTCAGTGTTTACCAAATGGACTTATACATTTAGGCCTAACTGATTCTAAATCATTAACACTGTTCATAATATATTGGGGTTTATCATGAGAAAAGCAGGACGAATGTTTCAGCGAGTCTGTAGTACCTTCCTCTGAATGGACATGGTGGCTATGTTCTGCAACACAATGTACTGAACTTCCCTAAAAGAGCCAAGATTGAAACCAAAAACAGGAATTAGATTGACAGATTTGATCTTGATATCATCTCCATCTCATTTCTCTCATAGTGTGTATATTACCTGTGGCTCCTTAAGAGCCTCACAAGAGACTTGGTGATGATGCTAAGTTCATGTTTAGGAGCCAAATGCCAGTAGAGCTGAGATACTGCCATCACAACCTGACAAAGACAGATGATTAATGCTATAAATGAAAAGCTGTGCCTTTAAATGGGTTCTTAAAATGATACCAAGAAACTAAAACACAATATTATCATGCCTTTTTTCGATGGTATGTTTTCAGAAAGGGAGAGACGTGGTGGAGAGTCCCAGAGATATGTGAAGAAGTGAGAGAAAGAGGAAGAGGAGGGTTTTAGCAAGGTTGAAAAAGAGATAGATGGTGATAGATTAGGAAGCCTTCAATGTATGTAATGATTTTGTCTTCCCCAAATTACTTTGACCCCAATATACGAACAGGACAGCAGACTTCAACACATCAGAGAGAGAGAGCTGATAAAGACAGAGTGCAGACTGAGTGTAGAACAAAGCAGGACAAGTTTTAATCAAAACATATCACACACACACGCTACAAAAAACACACATACACACAGACCTTGAGCTTCCAGGTTGATGGAGCACTCGAGTCACTCTGTGTGTGTGATGTAGGAGGAAATAACGTTTTCTGAGCACATTTCTAAGGCTGAGTGTGTGTAACATGATGGAGTTGTGTCTGATACAGCCTTGGTCCTGCTAATATTCTGATGTACAAACACACTCACACTCAAACACACACACACTCAGGTGCATCCTGAAGGCCTTCGCTATTGCTCAGAGTTGAACAACAACGAGCATAAGAGAGGGAGAGTGAGAAAACTGGAGAGCGCAGATGTGTGTATAAATGAGAGTATGTGAGTGTCTTAAAGGAATATTACAGATCAAATATGAAATAATAAAGAAGAAAGGATGTAACTATGTAACTGCAAATGGAGCAAACCTTATCTACAGGAATGAAATCAGCAACGATTGGCTAAAAGTTTATCTATATTGTCAGAAGCAAAAAAGGAGAAATGGCCTAAATAATAAAACAACTGCTTATATATAATTATCAACTGCACTATATAATGTGTAGAGTTCTTACATTTATTATTATTATTATCAACTAATATTGAAGTAACATGAAACACAATAACTATGATTAATACTGTTGTATAAATATTCAAAATGGCAAAATGTTTATTGATTATATATGCTGCTTTAATAATATTTGCTATACTAGTATTTATTATATAAATCTTTAAACTATACTAAATGCAATGAGTAATATTTGTATCATTAACAATAATAATAATATAAAATATTTCAAATAATAATTTTAATAATAAATAATAAATTGTAATTATTAATAAATAATAAACATTATGTATTACAATATTCAGTTTACATAAATACTTATAATAATAATTCAAAATTAATATAGCTGTATCAATATTTAATATGGCAGAAGTTACTTAATATAATAGTATAATTACTGTTTCTATCATGACAGATTTGGTCAAAGAATATTCCTTTAAATAGAAACAGAGGTCACTGTGTGTGTGTGTGTGTGTGTGTGTGTGTGTGACTCACTGCAGTGTTTCTGCTCTGTAACAGTGGTTTAGTGTTTCTGAGCAGGAGTCTGTGGTCTGGATCCATGATGTACGGTTTGGACTGCTCCACTCTCCTCTCCTCCTCTGAATCATAAAACGCTTTCTCACTGTTCTCGTCAAACACAGCGTCCTACAATCATAAACACAATTAATGAATAAAAACATCTAAAAAAAAGGTCATTAAACCAACTCTAAAAATGATTAAAAGGAACACCAGCAACTTTCTCTCCTGAGACCATCACTACAGTCTACATAAAATCAGTCAGAGTTACAATATAAAGTCCTCTCAATCCCTCCTTCCTACCTGAAACCCTCAATGCTAGCATTGAAAAAAAAGAAAACAAAATCAAAATCAGATGAGTCAGTTTCAAGCAGCAATTCTGTGCTCAAATGAAACCGCTAAACTTGATCTCTGAGCTTTAAAAATATGTAAAATAATAATGAAATACTACTTGTGCTTAAACACTTAAAGACAGTAGCTGACCTCTCTCCACGGGCTGACAAACTGCGTCCTGGCGTATCGGGTCAGCATGTGTATGATGACCACCTGACCCCACTCCTCCACGTCCACCAGCAGGTTACACAGCTTGCGATAGTTCTTATGGATCAGGTCAATCCGGTCCGGACAGACCTCCTCAAACGCCATCACCACGCTGCCAGCAACCAGCTACAAAAAACACACACGATAAACAGCACGGTTTACAACTCACCTATATATATGATACTTTGGTACTCATGTGAAAAGTGTTAGTTTGAATATTTTGGTTAGTATTGTATTGTAATACCACCTAACTGAACTTCGCTATAAATATACATTACATTTGCACACATGAAAAGAAGAAGAAAAAGCATCTGTACACATTTACTCTTACATTGTGTCTGAAGTTATAAAACTGTGCAGACACACACACACACACACATACACACCAAAGCTTCTGTGCAATTATCACTCACCTGCTTCTGCAGCAACCCTAAAGTTGTGCTGGAGGTTTATAATTGCAAATTAAGCTGATTAGGTTATATATGCGTCGTAATTACAAACCTCAGTGTGGTCTCAAAAAAAACATACTCTTAAAATAACAAAACCTTCTCCTCCCCACAAAAATAAAATAACAAACCACCACCACCACATTACACTAATGAACTATAGTATATGAGAGAGTGTGTGTGAAAACAACACACACACACACACAGAGAGTTTGAGCAGGTCAGGTGCTTCATTCATCATCATGTGACTTCAATTCCAGCTCTGAGGAACCAAATGACATGTAACTGATCACTTAGACCTTTAAAGAAAGGGTAAAGGTTTAAAAATAAAAGGGTTTTAAGGTGAACTGAGAAAATTAGCAGTTATAAATATTACGCAACAGCCATGAATGAACTCTTTCTCCACCAAACAAGAAATTTTCTGGGTTTCTGTGTTTTCACGGTTATACACTCGGGGGTGCTATTACACATCTCCTGAATGAGTCTAGAATGCCCCGATCAAAAACACACGTGAGGAAGACGCAGAAATTAGTGATCTTATATGTAAGCATATGCATATATAAAATAATGCGATCATCAACAATAAACAGCATATAAATGAAAACTGCCTAATGTTACCGAGTGAAATGTTGATCCAGGAAGTGGTGAAGGACTGTGCAACCTTTGGGAGTACTGATGGAAGCCATCTACTGCAGCTTTGCTTTGATAATCGTACTGAATATGATCCAGATTAAATATTTAATAAAAATGTGATTTTTCTCAGTTTTTTGCTCAAAAATACAAAAAATCTTAATAAAACAATAAAACATTCAATGTTTTATATAAAAAAAAAAAGAATGCTTGAAGCTAGAATAAAACTTTTTAACTGTTTAAAAGTAGAGGCTTTGTTCTTTATTTTGATGCATTGCATGTTCGGATGTTCATACAATATAATATTCTGGGGGCCATGAAATTTAAGTGAAAATCATCAAAAAGGCTGGTGGTGGCTGGGAACTTTTTTTCAAAAACGCAGACGGGGAAAGTGTTGATATTTTGCAACATTTATGCTATTATTTACAACACCAAAGATGAGAGTCTGGCTTGTTGAGTTATTCTGAATAAGCAATTTCAAATATAAATAAATCTTGTGTGTGTGTTTATGTAATACATATATATATATATATATATATATATATATATATATATATATATATAATATGTTAAATACTGTAAACATATCTAAATGATATAACATTTAATTCTGAAGAAACAATTTACAAATAAATTAATTCATAAAGTTTATATCAATTTACTTTAAATAACAAATACAATATCATATACCTATATAACAAAATCTCAATCCTAATTTATAAACATTTTTCTTGGCTATTTGTAATCTATTTTAATTTTTGATTCTTGTTCCCATTACTATAAAATTTTATTATATTAAAATAAATATAAATGTTATAAATATTTGTATATCGTATTATATATGTTGAATTTAATTTAAAATCTTACTTGTTTTATTTACATACATTTATATCCATTTTTATATAAAATCTAATCTAACTGATATACTTTTTCTTATTTTATATTTTATATAATTCTCGTTTCCCATAACTATAAAAATGTTAATACATATTAACTGTGTACTATGGATATGGTACACAACAATCACATTTAAGTCAATATGATAAATAAGTTAGGTCAAAAGTAATCTAAAAGAAGTCAGACTACATTATCAAATATGTGTAATCCAAATTATGTCTAAAAGTTTATGGACAATACAATGCATTTAACAATCTTTTTTTTATGTATCTATCTTTCTATTTCCCTTTCATCTATAGCTAGTGTCTCTCCATCTTTTTTGTTCCCATATTACCCAACAGGAGCTCCAAGGTAAACTTCATCCACCATCAACAAAGCTCTTCCTTACACACACCTCTGCTATCTCTGCTGCTTGACAAGACCTTAATGGAAAAATCACACTAAGCAAATGGTTTCCTCTAATAACAATAAATTTCCTGTAAAATTATGAAGGGTACAGGACGTTTCCCTGCATCATTTTGTCATGAATTCTAATTAAGGCCGGGCCGCACTGACGGGAGAGAGGAAACAGGGAAATGCTGGGTCATCAGCGAGCGAGGAGAGATAGAGAGAGACGCTGGGAACGCTGCGGCTGTGATTGATGCTGGGCTTGCCGTCAGACTGAAGACCACACATACGCGCTCATATTTCACAACGGCAACACATCCCCGCGAGCTTCCTTAGCAGCGTACAGGGGGAAGCTCGTAGAGATGTCTATTATGTCCCAATAAACATTTTCCAGCGCATATTTGGGAAGCTCTACAGGTGAAATTACAGCTCTGCGTTTAAAAGCCTATGAGGACAACGTGAGCTGAAACCGAAATAAACCCATCACACATAACTCAGATTTGAGGCCGGCAGGAAAGTTTTAAGATAATGTATTGCTGAGACTTTGTCCAAGGCCCTGGCGGGAATGTGTTGAGTTCAGAAAGTGTTTATTTTACTGCCAGAAGCGTTTTAGATAGTGGGAAGTCGGACAGAAATTAATGTGGTGTTGTTTCGCCATCTGGTGGCTGTATGCTGTAAATTAAAGTTAATGTAAAACATGCATTAAACTTGATTCGTTTATTTCAATTCAGATCATTTGTATATTTATATAACCGCTTTTTGGAAGACAGCTGGTCAGATTGTAAGTCCGTCAGTTTCACTCTGATACACAGCTTCAAAAGAAAATTTTTCATATTGTACAGGCAGACTGAAAAAAATTTACACTTTGTGATAATCCCATGTATTTATTATTTTAATTTCCCACCTGTGTTTTAGAAGCAGAATTAAATTATTTAATTTGTAATTTAATTTAGTCTCATTTAAATTAATTTAATTTAATACTTTTATTGTATTACCTTTAACTTTATTACTTTTAATTTATTATTTTATTGTATTACTTTTATTTTACTGAGTTACTTTTATTTTAATTTACATAATTGGTTCCTTGTGACAATTTTTTTTTCAGTTAAAAGTTTAATTTTATATCTAGTAAAAACTTTTTTTTTTGTTTACTATAATAACCCTGTTCCAAAAGACAAAAATAACAGAATATAAATAATATATATTTTTAATTATTAATTAAAAAAAAAGAAATTTTTTAGACTAATATTTTTCAAGTTTACACAATTCAGTGCAACACTTTGCTAAAAAAAAAAAGAAAGAGGCTTAAAGGGAAACAATTTAAACTAAAGTAACGCATTTTGTTTACAACTTCAATGTAAAACAGACCATTTAATCATATTAAATCTTAATAATTTGTTTACGTTTTCATCACTAATAAAAATTTTAATGATAGTTTAATGATTAGTAATAGACATAGAATGAAAAAAAAAACTGGTTGTGTGCGTATGTGAAGATTTTACCGTGCTTTTGTCTTTCAGGAGTTTCTCAATCACTTCGATCAGATGCTCTTTCTGATCTGGGTCCAGACCTGGAAGACAAAACGCAGAGACTCTGTAAAATATTCATTCGTTAACATTTAGTAAGCACATCTGTGTGAATGCGTGAAATAACCTGTAGAGTTCTGAAATGGCCCGTACATGAGCAGCGGTTTTCCGCACATAAGGTGAAAGGTCGTACACTGTGGATGCTTCTTTGATGGACAGCATCATGATGGGGACGATGATGGGGACTCTGAGCTGGACAGGACCCTGAGAGCGCTCGCTCTGATCAGCTGATTGGGATCCTACACACACCCACAATGATGAAGACATGTGTTTAAGTTAGTGCTAATCGAAAAATACAGGTGCAAAACTTTCATTCTATGCATTTAAAGGGGTCTGAGCATAATGGGAGGAGACTAGTTCTGCATTATTGTGGAAAAATCTAATTGCATTTTTTCAGAAAAAAACGATGTATTTGCTTGTGCTTGTTTGTAGGGGCAGCACATTTTGGCCAAAAAATTTCAGAATATTTATATTAATATGGGCTATAAAAATAATAATAAGATAATAATAATCATAGCAGTAATTACAACATTTTCATTATTATTATTACTAACTAAAAATAAAATAAAAAGTAGAATAATAAATAACAACTATTACTGCTATTTTATATATATTATTAAATACTTTTGTACAGATAAAATGCTATACTATACATTTAATTACTAAAAATTTTTTTTTTTTTTTTAAAAATCAAGCATTTAAAAAAAAGATAATTTTATTTAAGTTACAACTATAAATTACAGAATTAATATTTATGGCTGCCTTTTATTTCTTCGCTTTCACATGTTAAACTCACATCAAACTTCTATTCTGATGGGAAAACCACCATTTATTTTTTTTTTAATTAAATTGCAGACTTTGCGTATATGATACGCATTAAATATTACTAAAACAGTATATGATATATATATTCAAATACTATACGTTATATTACTTAAAACAAAAAAATGTATCAAGAAAAATACTAAAAAATTTAAGAAAAATAAAAAACGAATAATATGAGCCAACTATAAAATTACAAAAAGGAATATTCATAACGGTCTTAACGTTCTTCATTTTCACACATTAAACCACACTTTATTTTGACGGAAAACTGCAGTCTATTTATTTAATTAGAAATAAGAAATATTGCAATTTCTACTACACTAGACTATTATACAAAAATATTACTATATACTATGTTTTACATTACCAAATAAATAAAACATTATTTAAGAAAAATAATGAAAATAATTTATTTTATATTACAACTATAAAATTACACCACTTTAAAGCATTGGGCGTTTATTTTGACAGAAACTGCAGTATTATGTAATTCATTCAACTGCAGCATTGGTGATTGATAATTGCCTCAAAGCATATCATAATTTTCAGTTTTTAGTCTGATTAATCGTGATGGCTTTCTGAGGGGCTTGACGGCATCGTCGTGTGAAGAGTAGAGAGAGCCCCTCATGGTGAGAGGAGAAAAAACAAAGAAAGGGGCGGGGCTTACCTTGACTGCGCCCGCTGAAAGGTGCTGACTTGAACAGTAGGGCGCTGAGATCATGCTGTTCCTCTGCGTACCGGCCGAGGTAACACATCAGCCGCTAGCTTCTTCAGCTAAAACACACACATTAACAACCAGACCAGTTCTTCATTACTATTCTGGGATAATTTGCTTCTGTTGTTTTACAGTTTCATACAGAAACACATCAGGAATAAAAAACACAGAACACAGCTTTAAGAAGCCACACAAATCACCAGAATCATCCAATCCTGCTTTAACAAACTCATTCTCCATCTTAATAACTCAGAGACTGTCATGAAAGAGTTGATCAGCTTGTGCTCAAAGGGGAAGGGGTCAAAGGGTCGGCTATCGTTTATAATTGCGTCCAGCTCTCGGGGTGATGACGAGGTCATTAGCGATCAGGGAGTCCATGACGACGCATTCCATCATCATCACCACGGTGATTACCAGCCAAATGGAAAAACATCACTCACTTCATAAAGAGAGACATTACCCATCTGCCCCTCTGGTTAATCACATTTACATACTGCGGCCTGCTGATCAGGGATTGGAGCAAGCCGTGCGCATGTTATTATGAGAGAGCGATCTAAATGTGAGCCGCTGGCATTTATGAAGCAGAATTATAAGAGGAAACAGAAAAAACAAACCTTGGGGGAGAGAGAGATTGTTGTTTCATGTAAGATTGTGTTACCGGGTCATTTATAAAGAAGGACGCAAGAAACCTGAAAACAAGATACTGCGCTTTGAAAAGTACATTCTGGGGATTAAACCAGAATTTTAAACCCAAACCTCAGAAGCATCCACCAGAAAGTAAAAAAAAGCAATATATTAAAATAAAAGTAAACTACAATTGAGTAAAATACACCTACAGTAAAATAATACAATTAAAAATAAATTAAATATAAAATAAAAGACATTATTTCATTATTATAGTGAGAAATTTAAAAAAAGAATATATGGGATTAAAATAAATTGCAATAACGTATGTGAATTGATAGAGGATATACAAAAAAAAAAGAACCTCAAACTAATAGCAAGAAAACTATAGTAGCGAATATTTTCCAAACTATATTTTATAAATATTTATAATATTATTTACTAAACTTAAAGTAAGACCATTATAAAATAATAATTAAAAAAAAAGGTAGATGGTCAATATTTCATTTAATTTAACTTGATGCACTTAAAATGCCTAAACAAAAAACCAATACTAATAAGAATATAATCAAATTATAAATAATTAATAAATAAATAAATAAATAAAAACAACTATAAAACGTTATTAATAAATAAATAAATTACAAAAATTTAGCTTAACAGTTGGTGCGTGTCGGTGACATCAAGGTTTAAAATTTTACTGAATAATTCAAAAAGAAAAAAATGCAAAAATTATATTAAAAGTAAAGGGTAAAGTAAATTAATAAAAAACACTAAAAAATAAATAATATTTTAACCATTAAAAATAAACACATTTTACTGAAAATCATGAGTGTTCACAGAAATCTCCCAGTTCATTCCTACAGGGATATTATTTGTTAACGCTTGTCCAAGTAGCAACAGTAACCAAGGAGGGGAGGAGTTTAGTGAAGGGTCAATACACAAGGTTTGAGTGTGTGTGTGTGTGTGTGTGTGTTGTGTGTGTGTGTGTGTGTGTGTGTGTGTGTGTGTTTCCTCTCTTTCTCACCCACCTGCAGTGAAGGGATCAATGGTCACACCTGTGTCTCGCAATGTGTGTGTGTGTGTGGTGGGTGTGTGGATCAATGCCAGCGTCCCCTGTGTCTCCGAGCTCCAGAGAGCACACAGCGTTCCGCACACAGCTGCCCCAGCGCTGGAGCATCAGACGTCGGGGGGAGACAGAGAGAACGTGACTGGGAATCTGGACCACAATTACACACTGGCCCCTCAAAAACAGACAGCGCGTCTTCTTCAGCCAAACACCTTTCACTGTCTTTTCCTGTCCTCTATCCAGACAATCATTCCTTCCATCTAAACATTCATTCTTCATCAACCAAGGGCTTCCCTGTGAGAGATGCCCCGATCAAAAAGAATAACCACTATCTACAGGGGTCCTCACAGCTGCCGAACACTTGTGTTCAGCAGTCAATTTCACTCTCAAGTCAAAGCAAAAAGCGCAGTGAGCGAAAACTGATTTGAAGCACTGTTTTTGGTGTGTTTGATATATTTTCTTACCTCATGTGTTTTGCTTGCAACATGTCTTCACCACTGCTGGGAAAAAGTTCAGAT
This sequence comes from Cyprinus carpio, assembly GCF_018340385.1. Classification (NCBI taxonomy): domain Eukaryota; kingdom Metazoa; phylum Chordata; class Actinopteri; order Cypriniformes; family Cyprinidae; genus Cyprinus; species Cyprinus carpio. The sequence goes on along the minus strand of NC_056617.1, from coordinate 84,797 downwards.
GCATTCTTTCCCTTGGCAATCAACTAGACCAGAGAGAAACAAAAATCTGATGAGACAGAATGAACGCACACACACTGATGCTGAGTGTGATGAATGCAGCAGCATAAATCAGAGACTGGATCTTAAAAAGGGGGTATAGTTCAGCAAAAAATGGAATATCCTGCCTATCTTTTACTCACCCTCAAGTTTCTCTCCAAACCCGTGTGAGCTTCCTTCTTAAGATGAACATTAACAAAGTATATTGTTTTGAAGAATGCTGCGGAACCAAGCAGTTGGTGGTTCACATGACTTTTATATAGTATGGAAAAATACAATGGACGTCAATGGGGACCAGTTTGCTCACCCACATTCTTCATTTTTTTGGGGTGAACTATGCCTTTAAAAGGCAGAGTCTCTATCTGTCAGGATGTCTTACCCCACAATCCTCTCATGGCCTCCAGCTTCAGAGACTCTTTGTTGCTTTCCAGCATCTCTTTCAGATCTTCATTCCTGCAGAGAAACCAATGATTCAGCCATTTCAATAATTCATATTTAAAACCAAGGTGAAAGAAGGATTTGATTCATTCACATTCCATGTACCCTGATGAAAATGCACCAGTGAAAGTTATAAATTGAGAGTATGGCCTGTCACTTCACTCAAAATCAGTGTCAGTGGTTTACCATTATTACACAGCATCAGTTCTTTTAATGTAAATGAAATAAAAACAACAAAGAATATCTTGTATTATCCAGAAATAGCAGAACCACTGAAAATATTATATATTCTAAAAATTATAATAAATATATACACTACACAGCACACACACACACAGGTTCTCTCCTCACACACACACAAACAACTACACACGTACGTCACAAATATTTTTAGAATTTGTTTTTATAAATATTTTATATTATTTTTATAATTAAACCTGTATAAGATTTTATAATATTTTATAAAAACATTATTTTATTATAAATGGCATATTTATACCAGTAATTAGATATTTGTATTTAAACTAACAAAAGCTTTAGTTCTTTAATTGTAAATTAATAAAAACAAACACTAATAATAACTGTATTAGTCCACATTTGTTTCAAAACAGCAGAACCACTGAAAAAAAATATATAGTCCTAGAAAATTATCTATATTATATATATATACACACACACACTACACACACAACACCACACAGATGTAACATCATACATATAGTTTATTTTATAATGATTTTTTTTATAATATCCTTATAATTAAACATTATTTTTATTATAAAAGGTATATTTATACATAACGTAGATACTTGTCATTTTTCAACTACAATATTAATATTATTTAATTACAATTTGTTCTCATATTTTAAAGTAAAAAAAAAAAAAAAAAAAAAAATGAAAATTATATAAATATTATATATTATAAACCTATATAATAAACTATAAACAGGGCAATTCATATTGTTTCACAATAAAAAAAAAATAAAAATAAAAAAATTATAAGAAAAAACCGCTGCATGCATATTGCAATTACACCGGCCAACAAAAGAACCCCGTGCACATACTAATTGTTATGTTTCCATCATTGAGATATTTGCTTTAAAATTTCAGTGGGTAATTCAAGTAAATACTTTAGGTTTGTTTGGTTGAAAAAAACTATAAAAACCCCTGGCCTTCATTACCAAAAAACACATGAATTCAGGAAAACCATCTCAAATCTCCAGCTAATGGAAGACTCTGAGCGAACTCTGGTCAGTCCCTCCATCCACACAGCGCTGTCCATTCACATACTGTATGTACCATGTTAGACAATTCCTTCAGAGACCTGTGAAGAATAGTTGCCATCACAATGTCACGGATACATATGATGCGACTTTTTAACAAAGGAACTGAATATAGACTTACTATAAGTAATTGTCTATACCCATCTTGTTAGGTGTCTGAACAAAGAACCAATGAAGACAATCTTATAGACTGAAAGAATATGTGAAACGTGAGAACAAAAGAGCTAATGGAAGAAGGCACTACAAAAAAAAAAAAAAAATAAAAAAAAAACAAGATCCCGTAAAATTTTTTCCATCTCCAAAACAATTGCCTTGTTTCAAAGTGGTTTGTGAAAAGTGGGCTTTCCTTGGCTTTTAAACCTTGGAGGCAACTTCTCCTACCCTCTCCTTGGTTTTCCCTCCTTCTTTCTCCTCATCAAAAACCGCTGCTGTGCTTGTTGGTCCAGAGCCTGTTTCCTTCTCTCCTCTTTCCCTTCCCTCCGAGCTGAAGGTCTGATTTCAGGCGTGGCTGAAAGGAGTTCTCAGCCGAGGCGGAGCGTTTTAGCATCACTTTCCGGCGGCCTCCAAGCATAGAAGCTGCCCAATCCTCCGTTCATCTTGATTGCACACAAGCAAAATTACTAAAAAGTCACAAACCACAGCAGTAGAGACAATCAAGAAGATCCCATACCTGAAGCCCTGTAAGAATAGCCACCCATTGCAGAGAAACTCGTCCAAGCCTTGCTTATTCTTCACAAATCCATTTAGAGAACATCCTAAGCGTGATTATGAGATCGTCCTTTCTCTCTCCAACCCTAGAAGCTGTAGCTAAATACCAAGAGAGAGTTTGATAGCCAATGGTCTACTGGTTTTCTATAAATGCAGACCTAGAGGGAGACAAGACAGCACTTATCCTCCTCCAGCCATACTCGTCATCTGGGTCAATTGCCCCATCAAGCAAGTCCGCACAACCATCCAGTGGACCACCCATCCAATTCAGATCACGAGCGCTGAGAAGACACCGAGGTTCCAATGATCACTCTTGAATTCCCTTACGACTTTCCTTCAAAGTTCTCCTGAGATCTGGTCCAGTTGTCCTAAGAAGCTTTTCATTTTGGTTCTCCATCAGAGACCGATGAAGCCCCAGGTATCGTTGGTATTGAGAGAAAATCAACCTCAGAATATTCAGAGATGGGCAAGCTGCAATCCCTTTGAAGCGCCTGTTGGCGACTTGTAGCCAATAATGGAAGTGGGTAAAATGGAAAGAGAGGAAGTTCATTTAGGTCAAAAACAGCACCAGCTCATTTCCATCTAAAAAGTGCTAAAGCGACTCCTCCTATCCCATCCGATGCTTGGTTGCGTTCCCACCTCCCTTTTTTTTATGGGAAAGCTTTTAGCAGTCTCAGTTAATTATCTTCAGACCGAGGTCTTTTCATCACCTCGTTCAAGAACCACATTCTTCCTCTTTGTTCGTCTCGTTCACTCTCAAGCCAGCTCTCTGCTTATCCTGATAACAAGGAAACATTCCTCCTGGCCCCACCAAGGCACAAAAATATAACAAGTCTTAAATAGAAATAGTGAGATGGAGGAAGGCGCAGGTGAAGAATATTTCCTAGAATGTGTTTTTTAGCCTCGATGAAAAACCGTGACAGACAATGTTTCCACTGAAATGTTTGGATTGAACAAGAATCACATCACAGCTGATGCAGATCTTCCAAGCAACTCGTGTAGTATATTCAGAGTCTTTTCAAGGAATTTGATAGCTTCCAAAAGAAACAGACTGAAATAAAGCTATAATTGCTGATAAACCCTCTTCCTAAGTTGTTGACTGCTGCAACAGAATCAATGAGTTTAACCTGAAAACTGGAGCAGAAAACAAACCATTATTTTATGATCTTATCAACCAAACAGATTAACCAAGGTTTCAATTTAGACTGAATTAACAGGTTTTTGAATAAAAACAGCAGGCCACACGACTCATGCCCTATATTTATATAAGTCTTCTGAAATCATATGACAGCTTTCAGAGAGAAACTGACTGAAATTTAAGTTATTATTTGTTCATAATCTTCCCCTTAAAGATTTTCTGGTGAACTCTCCCTGCAGTGTTGTTGTCCTTGCGTCTCTGCACTCATGAGTTCAGTCTTCTGCTTGCAGTCATGTGAGAGCGCCAATGCAGTTAGGCCTAAATAACATTAACCATTCTTCCATTATAACCCTCAACATACCAGTAACACACACACACACAAACCATCCCACCATCAGCTACAACAGAAAACCAGCATCTTGTAATCATGAAGCGGACATTAAACAGTATCCTCTTAACAACAGAAAGGAATCCACACGATCTAGTACCAGTGAATGAATAAATAACAACCAGCAGTGAATAATAAATGACATGATTCTCTTACGTCCAATTAGAATTACACCCAATTACCATGCCTCATTAATGTTTAATGAAAGCACAACAGACGTCCTGTCTAAAGTGGGAACTGTCATTCAGTGTAACCCGTAATTGTATGGAACAGATCCCTTAAAGCTAAATGAGTTGAGATCCCATCAGGACTGGGACATGAGGGTGTGACCGTCACCCTGTCTACTGCCTTTTTCGAAAGAGTGTGAGAAACAACCACTAGATAACACTAGAGACAATACAGTCCTGTGAGCTCCAGGCTTAGCACCTTATGAACACATTAGCACAAACATAATGTCCACTGTAGAAGCCAGAGGTGAGCCATGTGTTAGTTTCACTTCACACTGAATTTGATATCTGCCATCAAACTGAAGATAGTGCGTCTTATATTTACGACATACTGACTCCCTAGAGGAAGGGGAGCATGAGAATTAAAAAATGCCTGAACCCACCCAGAAATTATATATATATAAAATATATAATTATATATATATAGATAAATAGATATGATGATAATATCTATATATAATATATATAGTAATATATATATATTTATATATTTTTTTTTTTTTTTGGCTAAAAATGTAATTAACATATTTTATATTATCAATATATATATTATTTCTTTGCATTCAAATAATTGTCTGGTTACAACCTTTTAATTTTTTAACATAACCTAATTTTTCCCTTTTAAAACTATTTCTTCCTCCATCTACAGTACCACAAAAACATTCTAAAGGAGATAAGTACATAATTTCATTCCATCTGTATAGAGTAAGAAATATTAAATATCAATATATTATATGCACCTTTAGCATAATCTTATTAACGATATAGTGCCTCCAGTTTTTGCTAGAAAATT
>NC_056617.1:47035-79686 GCF_018340385.1 Cyprinus carpio | reverse complement strand
TCGTCCATTCTCCAAACCTAAGAAGCTGGAGCTAAAGAAAGCCAGAGAGAGTTTGATAGCCAGCGAAATGTCTACTGGTTTTCTATAAAGAGAAGACCAGAGAGAGAGGGACAAAGACAGCACTATCCTCCAGCCTGACTAGATCATCTGGTCAATGGCCACATGCAGCAGTCGCACAACCATCCAGTGTGACCATCACACACACCAATCAGATCTGGCTGAGAGACCACGGGGTTACAATGATTCACTCTTGAATTCCCTTACTTTCCTTCAAAGTTCTCCACAGAGATCTGGTCAGTTGTCCGAAGAAGCTTTTCACTTTTGGTTCTCCATCGAGAGCGATGAAACCTCAGGGATCGATTGGTTTGAGAGAAAATCAACCTCAGAAGATCCAGAGATGGCAAGCTGCATCCTTTGGCGCCTGTTGCGTTTGTAGCCAATAAAGGAAGTGGGTAAAATGGAAGGGAAGTCCATTTAGGTCAAAACAGCAGCACCATCTAATCCATCTAAAAGTGCTGGCGACTCCTATTATCCAATCCGGCCCGTGTGGTTGCGGTCTGCCCTTTAGAGGGGAAAGGCGTGCAGTCTCTTATCTTCAGACGGGGCTTTCATCACCTCTTCAGAACCGCGTTCTTCTCTTGTGTTCGTCGTTCATGTCTACTTACTTATCCTGATAGCAGCGAAACTTCCTCCTGCCACCAAAGGCAACAAAATATAACAAGTCTGAAACAAAAATAGTGAGGAAGGAGGGAAGGAGCAGGAAGGTATTTTGTGAATGTGTTTTAGGCTCGATGAAAGCCGTGATAGTCGAAAGTATTATTAGAATGAATCGGTTGGATTGAACAAGAATCACTCCAGCTGATGCAGTCCATACAACTTTCGTGCAGTATATTCAGAGTCTTTTCAAGAATTTGATAGCTTCAAAGAAACAGACTGAAATAAGCTATAATTTTGCTGATAAACCTCCTTTTCTAAGTTGATGACTGCTGCACCTTAAGAATCAATGAGTTCAACCTGAGAAAACTGGAGCAGAAAACAAATCATTATTTTATGATCTTATCAACCAAACAGATTAGCTTTCCAATTTAGACTGAATTAACAGGTTTTGAATAAAAACAATGGCCACACGACTCATGCCCTATATTTATATATAAGTCTTCTGAAATCATATGACAGCTTTCAGAGAGAAACTGACTGAAATTTAAGTTATTTGTTCATAATGCTACATAAAGATTTTCTGGTGAACTCTCCCTGCAGTGTTGTTGTCCTTAGCGTCTCTGCACTCATGAGTTCAGTCTTCTGCTACAGTCATGTGAAGGCGTAATTCAGTTAGGCCTAAATAACTTGTGCCATTCTTCCGAGGCTATAACCCTCAACATACCAGTAACACACACACACACTGAAACAAACCATCCCACCATCAGCTACAACAGAGAAAACCAGCATCTTGTAATCATGAAGCCGGACATTAAACGAGTATCCTCTTAACAACAGAAAGGAATCTACGATCCTAGTACAGTGAATGAATAAATAACAACCAGCAGTGAATAATAAATGACCATGATTCTCTCTTCGTCCAATTAGATTAAACAATTGCCAGAGCTCATTAATGTAGGGAAGCAGCAACAGGCGTCCGGTCTAAAGATGGGAACTTGTCATTTACAGTACCGTAATTGTTGGAACAGATCAACAAAAGCTAAATGGAGTTGAGATCCCACAGGACTGGGGCGGGGTGTGGCGATCCAGCCTAATCCTACGAGCTTACGCCAAAGGTGTGGAGAGCAGACAACCTAGATAAACACTAGAGACAATACAGTCCTGTGAGCTCAGGCAGCACCTTATGAAGCGCGTAGCACAAACAATAATGTCCGCGCGTAGAAGCCAGAGTGAGCCAGGTTTAGTTTCACTAACACTGAAGTGATATCTGCATCAAAAGGAAAATAGTGCTCTGATATTACGACATACTGACCCCTAGAGGAGAAGGACATGAGATTAAAAATGCAGAGGGAGTATGGGGATTTATATAGCATATATATTATTGTTTTATGATTAGAGTATTACTTATTTTCATGTGTTTATTAGTTATCCAATGTATCTGGTGTAATATTTATATTATTTATTAGTATTTTTTACTATTCTTGCTTATGTGCTAGATGTTAGTTACAACCTTTTATTTAGACAAACTATTTTCTGTATACAATGTATGATGAGGTGATACACACCACACAACATGCAGATTAAAGAGATCAGATTAATTTCAGGGGATTTGCTATAAGTTTCGAAGTTGAACTCGCTATAGATGAGAAGTACGTTGGAGCTTGGATATTGGCCAATTGGCTCTTCAAGTTGATATTACTGCCAGTTCAATAATAGAATTTTTAATCTTCCAAATGAAGGACGTGTTAAGTGTGTAGGTTTTCAGACCCTATTTAACCGTACGGGTCATTTAGATGTATGTTACTTCTCTATATATAATTCTACCTAATAGGAGGAGATGTACCTTCGACTCTATTTCGAAACCAAAACATACGTGCAAGTTACTCGGTACTATTATTAAATCCCTTTCAGATTATAGATGATTTTATCATGTTTTTATATGAGGACGGAGAGATGGTGAATCCATACTCACGCGCTAGGAGTTGCAAAAAACGCGGGCGTGTGCACAATTAAAATTGGGTCTGGATTGTGAAAGGGGTTGTTACGCAAACCTTCACACAGGCATGTTAGGCCAAACATCGACCTTGAGTTCTTAAAACGGGGGAAAAGTGTAGAAGATCTGATACCCGTTTGCTACAAGTATAGATTATTGTCCTCGAGTCAATAGAATAACTACGTTAGACATTGACTCTTAAATCATGTAACATTTTTTATCAGGTTCTTAGGTGATGTTTACGTTACATTAGTTACTTTGACACTATGAAAGTGAAACAATGCGTTTTTTTTTTAGTTAAAGTCAACCTACAACCTAGTGATAGGATCCCGGGATAAGGGCCATGCTCAAAAGATAGTCAATTTAGAGGGTACCAAGTTCTAAACCTATCTCATAAAGCTATTTATGTAATGAATAATATGTGATAGAAGTAGAAGAAAGTGAACATACAAATAAATTACAGGGATGGGTGATATAACTAAATGAGGGTACTTGGGTACAACAATGTTTAAGAACCAACAACGTTAGCATCTCTCTGAAGGAGGCGTGTCACCATCAACCTACCGCCGTCTAGTACCACTCCCTTTGCGTATAAAAAAATCTCTTCATATGTGTAGGACTACAATCGCACGTATTTTCATATGTGGAGTCAGAAATTGATTAATGGAGATCATCCTGAGCGCGTGTTTCGCACTAGTTTTACCTATACGCTGAAGAGGGGGCCGATGCTGCTCGGCGGGCTGCTGCTGTTGTGCGAGCGACGCGTCATAAGCCGGACTGGACCCAACTCAAAATCGTTAGTAGAGATTAATGTTGACGGACTCCCGAGCATCTACCCCAATCACCTACAAGCACCGCGCACCTTATTTATCCCCTCCCGTGTAAAACGCAGATGAGCTTTAAACGAGACGCTGCGGTCTAATTTTCACGGAGCTGAATCGAAAGAGAAAACTTTTTTCCCTCCTAAGTTGCTAACTTTTTCCCAAGGAGATGAGGTGGGGGGGAGAAAAAAAAAAAGGGGGGGGGGAGTAAGGAGTTTTCCCACGCAGAGTCGGAAGTGAGCTGGGAGTTGAAGTCACGTGACCGTCCACATGACAGCAGCGTGGTGGACGAACACCAAACACACGCTCTCTTTTTCTGCTATTATGTTTTTCCCATATATGATATTTTGGTAACAACTTTATTTTAAGGATAAATTCTCGCTGTTTATTAGCATGTATATTACTTGCATATTGGCTGGTTATTAGTAGGCATACTTATAATTAAAGGCATATATTAATGCGTATTCTGCCCATGACCAGGATGTTGATCCCTTAATCCTACCCAACTGCCTTACTAAACTATTAATAGTCCAAATTAGGAGTTTGTTGCAACGAAATCCCGCTTAGTTAAATAGTGATATATGTGTTCCTTATTCTAAAGTGTTCTTCACAATCGTTTTTATATGTTACACATAGATTTAACCATTTGGAATTAGTATTTATGAATTAGTATTATTAAGTTTACCTGGCCCACAAGTTTTCATCAACTAAAAGAGAACTCTTTTTTTTAATTTTTAATTATTAATAACTTACTTTAATTTCCAGTCACACACGCACGAAATAAAACAACTCAAACTATGTAAAATAAAGCTCAAAGCTTTGTCAGAACTAGCACCCATTAGAAGAATTTTACCCAAATAAGCAATATTCTATTTTATATTTATATCACAAATTAGACAACAAATAATCGGTATTATATAATTTTTTTTTTTACTACATCATTTCTTTGAATAAATATTTTGAGAACAGCAAAATTTAAACGTAATTCTGAAATGAAACCATTCGGAAACCATTGTAAATCTTGATATAAACAAATTAACAGTAGTTTGTGTAATACCTATGGTTTTACTTTGAAGAACGTCCAGATCAAAATAACCCATTTTACATATATATATATACATATAGTATAGAGACGTATATTAGAGTCAAGTTAATTGTAAGTAATTACAGCTTGTAATTTAATAAAATTAATATAATTTTTTGCAACAATATGACTAAACCACACTCCTTCTTCTCTCTTGTTTATACAACTTGAATATTTTTTCGTATTTGTATTCAATAAATTAATAATTTTATTTTTTTGCTTTTTTTTTTTTCTCATGTTATTATTCTCAGTAATTATTCATTAGGTTATGGCCCCCAAACTTTGATAACCTACAAGGAACTATTTCTGTTTTTTATTTATTTCCGTATTAATATCTTTTTTATTATCCTAATTAAATAATTACACATAGCCCCCAAGGCGTGCCCGCTCCTCCTCTTTGTATTTTTATATTTTTCTTTATTAATTATATTTAAAGGAGCATTAAACTTTCTTAAATGGGGGATGTAACATTTTGTCAGCCCTTTACAAAAAGGTACATTGATGGTTATTATGATATAATCATATATCAGATGGTAATACCGTGCTAACCTTTGATAGAATTGGGTAGATATATAATAATAAATTAGATATTACAATAAATTATGTATACTGTGTGTGCGGCAATACGTTACTTTTTCCATTGGTTGAAAGCGCCCTGAAATCCATAGTGATTTCCCCCCCCCCTCATAATAAACCAGCAGATGGCAAACAAATCCTGATTAGAGATCCATTATTATTATTCCTCTGGCTTTCCTCAGGAGTTTCTCTTTGTTTCTCTGCACCTTACTCACATCCTCGCCGCATCCTGTCCACCGTACATCATTTCCCCGCTGCATTCTGTGATGTGTTTTTATGAGTGACTTTTTTAATATGCGCATGGATTTTATTTTTCCATGGCAACAGCTGATCTGAAAGACCATATATCCATTACTACATCTATACATTTCACATACTATATAAATAATTATTATATTATCAGATCGTGCTGCTGCTGATCTGAAAGACCATATTTGTTTTACTACATCTAGCCATTTCGCTTTTTATATATTTTATATACTAGTTGAATAAAAACGTGACTTTTCTAGCTTTCTATTTGAAACAAACCCCTCACAAACTCAAACTCACCTCTTTCTCTTCTCCAGACTCCCACACGTCTCATCCTTTCTTTTCTCCTCACCTCCATAAATGACCCTAAAGTCCCCTTTACTTTGTAAAGCTCATGGAGAAGTGAAGAGTTACTCTCAGATGATTGCTGACGAGAGCTGTAGTGTCTCATTGTAAGACCTGTGCGTTCAAGGCTCTGAACATCTGAAAAAGGTACGGCTGCTTTGAGGATGGTTTTATCTCGTAATGTTTCTAGAGCAGAAGGCCAGAGGTCTGGCGGTCTCAGGGTCAGTTAACAGATGCGTTCACAGTGCTTAAGGGAAGACAACACTGAGCCTCACACTCTTCTTGATTTGGAAACATTCTCTCCACAGGGTAACGGAGATGTGTTTTTCATCATAGATAGAACGGTATATAGAAACACAAGAGATAGAGAGAGATGGATTGAGGCTTTCTCTGGAAGAAACAGGAAACTGAGATGCCATTTCCTGATATTCCCGCTCATGTCTGGCAGTCTGTGGCACAGTGATCTGATCGTCTGTCGTCAGCTGAGCTGGAAATATAAACATGTTGAACATGTTTTTGTTCTTTTCTTTTTCCCTTCATTTTGTTCCTTTCCGGAAGTAGGGTTTTTTCTAGAAAACAAGTGAAAGATGATTTCCTGTTGTCAAGGACATGAAGAACATTGAAGGTTTTGAAAAAATGAAACAAATTCTAAAACGTGCAACATGTGAGTGATATTTCAGATCTGATGTGAGGAAGTCTTGTTTTGTGTAGAACAGGTCTGGATTGATACGTAAGGATCAGATCAGTGTGTGTGTGCGCTGAAGTGTGTTTAAACAGTGATTAGCAGCTGAATGTTCCTGAATTGCTGCTCAGAGAGGTGAAGCAGAGAGAGCTCAGCTTTAAAACCCTTTCTCTGTCCCTCTGTCCTCTGACCTCTGCTCTCTTTCATCTGTCCTCCTCTCTTCCTCTGTGGAATCTCAAGATTGTCCCGTCAGTTCATGTCATCCTCCAACAGTCAAGCTCTAGTGTTAAAAAACACTAAATGAACACTAAACACTTCATTATACACACCATTACTGACTACACAAATCAACTGCATACTTCATTTTACAAAGTCATAGAAATCACAATATTTGCAGCACTCTTCACATTAGTAAAAATACACTAATAAAATACTATAATAAACAATACTGTTGCACACTTGCCCTACACACACACTAATGGAAATCACTATACCCATGTGACATAAAAATTTAATTTTCAAAATTTGAATATATAATACAGAGAAAAAAAAAAAAAAGAAAGAAAGAAATATATATATATATATATATATATATATATGTATATAAATTAATTTAATTATTTATTTATTCATTTAGCCCCTTCAAGCACATTTTGCAATATATTTGGCATTTGAAGGTTAAGCAATGTAAATGTTTCATTAGGAAAATATATTTCATACACTGTGTTGTTTGTAATAATACATTTAGGCATATGAAATATTTGGACAGAATTTTTAAAATAATTCTTCTGTGTAGGTCGTATCTGAGCATCTCGATCTAGCCTATATACCGATGTTGTTTTCTTTTGATTGGCGGTCGAAAATAGTAGATTTATATGAATTTTTTTTCAAGCAAAAACTATAAACTGTGAATATTTAATGTATATAGTCGATTGGTCCCCCCAGTGCCAATTTATTTATTTATGTATGTTATTATTCTTAGTACTGAGGTTGCTTTTTTCTTCCAATAGGGGAGTGAGTAGGAGTATGTTAATTTATTTCTCCCCCTAGGTATTTATAGATCATCAATTATGTAAACATATTTTAAATATATCTTATTTCCTTCCCCCCCCCCCCCCTAAAAAAGATTTCCCCCCCCTCCCCCCCCCTTTTAAAAACACAGGTCCCCCTGAATTTGTGATTTATTTATTATTTTATTTTTTAAAAAAAGCTTGCATTAAGGAATTACTAATCTTTTGATCTCAATCTGCTCCTGGGGGAAACAGGTTTTCCATCTTGCTGAACCTGTCTCCCTCACAATGACACACACACCGCAGACGCCGATTTATTGCCGGTCGAAGCTGTGTTTTGTAACCAGGACTGGGGTCGCGTAACACATAAAGCGCTGACTACTTTAAGGATACACACAACACACAGCATACACATACAGAGGACCGAGAGAACCTCAATCATAACAACATCGCAAGTGGAAACCAATATCCACCGCAGAGAAGCACCATGAATCCGAGTGTCGTGATGAGAAAGGAAGCGCAGAGGGACAGCTGGAAGGGGACCTACGCTACAGATAACTCCAACACGTTTACACATTTTGTAGAGAACACATGAATTGAAAACTAAAACATCACGAAGATCCACATCGCAAGAGATTTTACCCAAAAAGAATAGACCTCCGGTCGCCAAACGCCCATATCGACAGCCCCTGTACATAATCGACTTAGTCAGAACAGTGTTTTCTGCAATGCATTCAGGGGAACACGAACTTGTGTACTTCAACTTGTTACAAAGAGAAAAATCAAACATATAAAAATTCAAACATTGACATCGAACAAGAAATTCTTGTAATGTTTTCTTCACTAAGTCCATGATATGTCGGGTAGAGCTCGTCAGATATGATATAAGTTTGTGCCATGTTTTAATAATTAGGGCTCTCTCTAATGATCGGTCGAAAACATTGTAAGATGACGGACGATGCCTGCGGTACATGGCTGATGGGACAATTTTGAAATAAAGCTGCTGGTAACAGGAAGGGGGTGTCACAGTACGCGCTGAACGAACAGCCACTGTTGCCAATGGAAACACATAATAAAAATCAACCCCGCGGCCATTAAAAAAAGGTCAACTCAGAAAAACACATCCGCAATGCAGCGAGACGGGGGGTGAAGTAGACGGATGTGTGCGACGGTTAGGAAGATTCAGGGGGGGAAATGATGCTACGCAGGGAAGGGATAATAGCGGCGGGACGAGGGATGTGAGTAAGTAGTGCACAGAGAAATCCTGAGGAAAGCCATCGAGGGAAAAACTTAGTGAAGATGGACGCGCGATTTCTGACCCGAGAAATGGCCCACCACATAACTAACATCATCAACGCCCGTAGCTAGGCTAAATTTATAAATTTACACCTCAGCAGGAATAGTGAGTGACCATCGAATGGCCTACTATCCTGGCTGGTGCTCGCCAGGCCTTCATTTATCCCTGTGCATACAGGATAAGATACCCAACCCCAGCGCACATGAATCGCTTTTACAGCTACAGGACCTACAGTGCACTACCGATATCTCTCAGTAGAAGTCGGACGTGCTCATCCAGGCCTCCGTGAAATGTGCCCTGTGGTGTGATCATGTTTTACTAGCATCCTGAGGGCCATCAGACAGGATATCACAGCCCTGTAACTCTTAAGAGTCTCTCTTTCTCATGATCTCTCTTCTCTGTTGTCTCTTTTCAAAATGATGCATATGAAAGTCTGTGTAGATACTGAATGACAGGCTGATATTAAAAACCTCACTCAGTTACGTGATTTTGACCCTGCAGGCTTAAAAGAAGAAGATGGATGTGACAACGTGTAGAAAGAAACTCCATAAAGCATGCCACATCCGGAATCTACAGGGGCGGGCAGACAGATAGAATAAGGCAACTTCTGTTACCGTTTTATATTAATACTGCAATCTGGTAAACATTTAAAACACGGATCGTTCCGGTCCAGATCTTTGCTAAGCTGAGAGTCGCAGGTCAGAGTTTACCAAATCGTGAACTTTGATAACACAATAGAAGTTGAAACGTGCTTTGCATTTTATGAAAACATTACTATATACATTATAATGTTATTATGTGCTATGTAAATTATCTATACATGATAATTATGAAATATACTGAAAAAAAAGTAAAATATTATAATAAAATTGTATAAAAAAGAAAGATAAAAGTCTCTACATAAAAATCTAATTAAAAAAACTAGATAGACAACAAAACTATAAAAAACGTAGAAAAAATAATATATAAATCATTTTATCATGAAAATATGCCTAAATAAATCTTAATAATCTTTCTATTATTTAGAACATAAAAGATTATGTGAATTGATCTTTCAAAAATAAAATCCTTTACCAGTACAACATAATAAACATGAGTAGATAAATCACTGTCCACAGTCGCTATACAGTATATCGTGGAGAGTGATTTTTATGATGACGGACCTTAGTTAAATATTTTATCCCCCCTTTTCAGTCACATAGAATTAGTTAATAACAAGCCCAGTGAATAGGGTTCAGTAGGGCAAGCCACATAGAGAGTGTGTATCTGTGGGGAATATGTCTGTTTTAAGGTCTTTGCCATCTGGTCCACATGCTGAGATCAGGAACAAAAGGCCAAGAGAGGAACGTTACAAGGAGAGGCGAGTAGAGTGCTGGACGCACAGGGTACATAGCTGAAAAGAAAAAGGGGACAAAGGATCAGGAGGTGGTAGAGGGGCTTAACGACAAATAAACGGCGTAAATCACAGGAAGTGGAGCGGAGACAGCAGACGCTAGACAGGGAGAAAGAATACATAAAAATCCGAGGTGAAGCAACAGACAGAGTCAGTAGAACAACAC
Source organism: Cyprinus carpio (assembly GCF_018340385.1). Lineage (NCBI taxonomy): Eukaryota > Metazoa > Chordata > Actinopteri > Cypriniformes > Cyprinidae > Cyprinus > Cyprinus carpio. The sequence goes on along the minus strand of NC_056617.1, from coordinate 69,413 downwards.
CAGAACACACAGCTCCACATGTAGGTCCAGATCTGCTTCTGTGCTACTGTTAACCACAGACGTTGAAATCAACCCACTCCCACACAAACACACGCACGCTGGACGCGAACAGAGGTCCATTCACCGCAGACCAAGCATGTGGCGGTGGACATGATTGTGTACAGCTGGCCCAAATGATTAATGTTCACTTAAAGGAGTAGTTCTCCCAAAAATAAAACTGTAAAATTTACTGATCATGAGGGTCCCACCCAAGGATGTAGATGAGTTTGTTTTCTTCATCAATACACTTGCTCACCAAATAGGATCCTCCGCAGTGAATGGTGCCAGTCGAGAATGAGAGTCCAAAACAGGCCTGATAAAAAAAAGCATCACAATAATCCACACCACTCTAGTTCCATCGAGTTAACATCTTGTGAACGAGGAAAAGCCTGCATGAATAGATTAGTGAGAAACAAATCCTCAAGAAGTGTTTTAACTTCAAACAAGTCCTATATCCATAATATTGCTTTCTCCAAGGCGAAACCAAAAAAAAAAAAAAAAAATCATCTTGTCTTGAATCAGGGCGAGAGAAATATTACACAGATCAGGCACTGATTACAAGCAAAAAAACAATTCTATACACAATAGGTGTGTGCATTCTGATGTGAGGGTGGGGAGAACAACAGGGGATGGACTTTTCCATTGGAGGGAACTAGTATGGACTCACATTTTGGCCCAGAAGCTAAGTAATGATTTAACATTTAAAGTTTTAACAACATAGTTGTTTCTTACAAAACACACAGATTTTCCCTTCACAAGATATTAACACTGCTGGACTGACGGAGTGGTGTGAATCTACTTGTGGTTTAATTGTGATGTTACTTTATTAGTTGTTTGGACTCTCGTTCTGACGGAACCCATTCACTGCAGAGGATCCTTGCATTTTTGGTGAACAAGTGATGTCATGCTACATTTGTCTCCAAAGCTGTTCTGATGAAGAAACAAATTCATCTACCACGTGCTTTGGATTGGATGGCTTGAGAGTGAGTAAGGGTTTCAACGTTTTTTGACGGCCCAGTGGATGTTTATGCAATTTAACAGGATTACAGTCCTTTTGTTGCATCTCAAATTGAATGATAGCATAATAAAACATCCAATTTGATCACGTGTTCTCCATGATGTACACCATCATTTTGCAGTGTTTGACTGCGGTGGACCACAGCTGTTTTGCTTTTTGTGTAACAAGTAGTTTTGCTATCTATTGAGTGTAAAATTCTATCCTCTGCATTGACACTGTCTGCATAACATGTTCTTCAAATAACTGCCTTCAGCTTCTTCCTCTTTGCTGATTTTAGTATTACTGATATACTATTATTAGTTGTGTGTTAACTTGTTAATATTTTGAATAAGATTTTTTATTTTTCAGATTTTTTTTTCATTGCATTTCTAATTTTAGTTTTAGGTTTAGTTTTTGTAATTTTTGTGTGTTTTTGTAATTTCTATTGTTTTGTTTGGTTTTTTAAAACATCTTGATTTCATTGTTATTAAGCTTCAGATTTGTTCGTGTGTTTTTTTATTACATTTTAGCTATTTGTAGTACTTTAGTGCTTAAACTAAACAAAACATCAGAAAGTGGGACTTAACAAATATAAGTGAAAAATAAGTTTCTATTTTATTCTATATTATTTTTATTTCAGTTAATGTTTGTTATTATTGTTTTTTCAATAGTTGTTAGTTTAAGCTAAATGATTAATAAAACCCGATGCCGATCTACTGGGGGAGTGCAACAAATTTCATCTTTTCAAAGCTACAATTCACCCATAAAAATGCAAAACTCATAACAGTTGACGGTAGCCATTCACTTCCATGGAAAAAAAAAGAAATAAAAATACTACGGAATAGTCAATGTGGCTACGTCAACGTTTGGTTACCCAACATTCTTCAAAATATTTTCTTTTGTGTTCATCAGAAGAAAGAAGCTCATTGAGGTTGTGGAACACTTGGCCAGGGTAGCAGTAAAGGATAATAGAATTTTCATTTTTTGAGTGAAACTATCCCTCTAAACTGCAAGTGACTTATTGAAACTACTGAAATAGATAGTCAGATGGCAAGCATATCTTTAGTGGGTCGTGTTTCAGGGATTGTGTATTGTTGGCCACGCGAAGGGCAGCAATGCTGACACGATCACTTCCTGTCTTTGTTCCTGACACGTTATTTTCAAGGGTTTGGAAATGTAATTCCCGCAGAGACGTTAATGTAAAGGCCCCGGAAGTCTAAAGTCTATCAACATCTTGTTTTCATTCTTGTCTAGCTCACTCAATGCATACAGTCATCACGTAAACATGAAATGTGGTGTTTGAGCATGTTGTTTGGGTCAACCAAGACTCTGGTAGTTTTCAGTATTCATAGTTGTGTGAACTTCGTGAGAGATGGTTCTTTATACTCGGTAGCGAAAACATCTGGTCAGCACTGGCCGTCAGCACTGTGATTTGAAGGGTTACTGCACATTTTCCAACCCAAACATTAATATCACTGTGTGTGTGTGGTTTGTGCATGTGTGTAGTGTGATACCGCGCGCGCCTCAGTGTGTGTAGAGAGAGAGATACTCGAGAGATGAGGTAGGGCGTGAGAGGAGAGGGCTAGAAAGAAAACATAATGAGACGTGAGAGAGAGAGAAAGAAACTAATTCTGTTGAACAACCCAACGTCAAATCAGCACACAATGTTTTTTTGATTTGTGCAATTTAACATACTTTTAACATTATGTCTATATTGCTTGCCAGGCTACTTCTGAAAGCCAATTTGTTAAAAAAACAAAGTCCTTAAAAATATAAAGCATGACAAAACCCATGAATTTTCCACACTATTTGAAATTTACGATGTTGGGCCAAATTATATTCTGCTTTTTTAAAACATACTAATATGAACCGCTTTGTTTACAGCTTGGGTTTAGCTACTTTTTCATTTTCATTTATCACATTAAAAAAAAAAGAAAAATTAAAATATTCATATAATATTTAAAAAAATTAACACTTTAAAATTAAGGTCCCTATTACCTGAATGTTAGTCAATGCATTTGTTACAGAATTATATTTGTTGACATTAGTTAATAATAAAACTGTTTGTTACCATTGTTAAATACATTGTTTAGTTCAAGTCCATTAAATAATATTATCAGATACAAACTTTTGATTTGAATAGTGCATTAGGAAATGGTTGAAAATAATATTAACTAAGATTAATAAATGGTTTAGACTGAATTGTTCATCAATGTTTAACCAATGCTAACAAATTAAAACCTTGTCGTTAAAGTGTTACTAAATAAAACTTAAGTAAATGCACACAGTGTTATTTTAGTATCATTGAATCATAAATTTGATTTTAATATTTTTTATTTTATTTATTTAAGGGTAATCTTGTGTTTGTTGTCTTTTTTGTAGTTTTTGTATTTTTCATTTTCATTTTATATCAAATAACAAAAATGTTTTTTTTATGACTTAAGTAATAAAGCCTGAGACATTCTCCCCTAGATTGAGCAAAAAAGTTAAAACAACACTGTTATCTGCTTGGATTTTTTCATATAGTAAAGACTATTGGGATACTAGGAAACTCTTCCTGACAGCAGCTTAAACTGAAAGCACCTTGAGATCATCAATCTATAAAGTCACCACCTTAAAACCACACTCACACACTGCGTGCACCTCGTGCACAGTCACCCACCAGCAGGCGCGCGAGGTCTCACATTAAAAACGTGTCCTGAACTGTCACTATCTGTGACTTCTACATGTCAGCAGACACTATTAACTAAAAATAACACACATGTACAACACACACCTGGGGGGAATTATGTAATGCCTAGAACATACATCATAAACACAAAATACACAGATTCAGTTGTTTAACTGAATTAAACGGGCATGACATTAACCCAGTCCGGTCAAGCAGATATTTGCAGAATTTGCATATGAATTCTATGAACCTCTGATTGGTTCCTTATGGAAACTCATAACAGAGACAAGAAAGGCAGTCATCTGTGAGAATTAGCATTGGAGAAGGATGAAAAAGAATGACCTCTGATTCGCCGTGTCAGCACCTGAGCTGCAAATAACATGCGTCCTCTAGAATGAAAACTGAGCTGCCAAAGGATACTCCAAACACATGTCTGGAATGAACACACTGGCAACTATTATTAGTATAAAAGAGAAGTATAAGTATGGTGGCACTACCACTTGAAAAAGTGTGGAAGTCAGTAGGATTTTCTTCTTTTTTAAGTAAAAGAAATTTTCAACAAACAATGGATTAAAATGTATCAAATAAAGGAGATAGTGAGATCACGTGACAGCAATTCAGAATACTACTGTCTCAACACTTCATATGCCAGATTACTGTTATATTTAACCTAGCTAGTTATATTTATACCGTTTTTTTCCTCACACTACTAGGCACTAGAGTGCTATTTAGTAGGCCACCTATATAGTATAAAACTGTGCAGTAACTTAGCATGGTGTAAATAAGTGAAAGAACGGAAGAACAAGACTGGATGAGAGGAAGTTTAAAAAAAACACTGTGTCACTTCTGGAAAAGTGTGACGTACTATCCACTACGTGTGTGTGTTGTAGTTTGAAGGGCTTCAGTGTCTAAACACTGTAACGTCCCGGAGTACAATGTGGTAGTTCAGGAACAGCAAGAGATCACATGTTCGGTCTTTCACGTCGGTTTATTTCTCTTTTCTTCTCTCTAAACTCTCATTTTCTAATGTTCTCTCCCGGAGGAACATTACTCAGAAAACCACTCTTAGATAAATGAATTTCTCGGGTATGATTCATTTAAAAATATCAACTTCGGCTAAGAAGCTCTGGTAGTTTGACAATACTGTAAGGAGGTATAGTACATCTAATAAATATAGATAGCAGATACCAGATACATTTTCCTTGAAGAACTTTTTTTTTTTTTTGAGTTTATGACTTTAGATTCTGTACTTCTCAACTTCACTTTTTACAGTAAAGAGTTGGAACAGACAGCAATGCCAAGGTTGTGGGTTTAGATTACCAGGGAATGCATGAATTAATGAAATGTATACCTTGAATGCAATGTGAGTTGCTTTTGGATAAAAATGTGGTCTGCAAATGCATAAAAATGATTAAGTTAATGCTACAATTATTAAATCTGAATGCAAATTGTGCAGGACAGCATCTGATACTGAGGAAAGTTCTCCACTTCTCTCTGAAACTCAATGCATGACACAGATATTCTGTGAAAGCATTTGATGAGTGTTTTAGATGTGTGTGTGTGGTTGTCTGTACCTGTTCCACTGCTTCCCTCAGCACTGAGGAATCTGGTTGCTGTAATGATTCGAGCCAATTTGATATATTTTCCACAAACACACTCACACATGTAAAACCATATGTGATCACACACACACCGTCGTCTTTTCCAGTGGTGACGTGTTGACAGCAGGTTCCTGTTTGTTTGTCCGTTTGACAGGATTGTGCAAAAATGCCTCAAAGTTAGAGGATTTTAAAGAGTTTATACGGTCAGACCTAATAATGAATTCCCACTGAAGATCTAAAATATGAGATGCAGTTGCAAGGATCTATAAACATCATTTACTGATACCCATTATAAGCTGGGTGTTCAAAAGTTTGGAGGTCAGTAAGATTTTTTGTAATTTTTTTTTAAAAAGTCTCTACTGCTCACCAAGAGCCGTGCATTTATTTGTATCAAAGCATACGGTAAAACCTGTTAAAATTGACGAAATATATTACAGTTCAAAAAATAATATGGTTTTCTATTTGAATATAGTATTTTAAAATGTAATTTATTCCGTGTGATCAAATCAGAATTTTCAGCATGCATTATTCCAGTCTGTCAGTGTATACATGATTCTTCAGAAATCATTCTAAAAAATGCAGATTTGATGCTAGAAAACATTTCTTACTATCATCCAATAACTGATAAAAATCATGCTGATAAATAATACATTTAAAAAAATAATGAACGTCTTTCAAGGTCCCACTTTTGATCAATGTAATGCAATTGAATGCGGTCTTTACTGAAAAAAAAAAAATATTTCTATGAAAAAAAAAAACAACAAGGGACACAGTGGGCGGAAAATGTTTATTTGATCCCTGATGATTTTGTAAGTTTGCACACTTACAAAAGAAAGAATATTAAGGGTCTGTAATTTTTATGGTAGGGTTTTTTTTAAGGTATAGAGGACAGAATACAAACCAAAACAATGTGTGGTATGCTCTTCTGTGTCATCCGCGCGCCACACAGGATGTGCTGTTTCTATGTGTATTTAGCTTTGATTTGAAATAAAACAGTGCATCCTTGTGGTGCGGATGATACAGAAGAGCATACGGTGATATGGAGAGACACAGAGGAGACTGTTGACAAGGGAATTATTGAATAAGTCATTATTTTTGTTTTCTTCGCTTGATACGACAGCGAAAGTGTTCCCTTAGCTTCATGATAACCTAGATTGCACGCCTGATGGCAGATTGGAGTATTCTGATGACGACTTTCATACCTTTCCTGAACCTTGACACACTGTTATTTATTTGGCAGTCTATTTGGGACAGTCTCAAGCCTCCCAGTTATCATCCAAAATATCTTTAAATTGTGTTCCGAAGACGAACAGAGCTTTTACGGGTTTGGAATGAACATGGGGGTAAGTAGCCGGGTTTTCATCCAAAGTTTCAAATTTAACTTATGTGCAAAATTGGAATATCGCAATGCAAACACATTTGCGAACAAAGCACTGTTTCCATCCAACGCATCAAAGAGAACAAAATTATCACTTCCTGATAAACTGGCACTATGAAAAGTACGAGAAGACGAACTACTGAATATAATAATTTTCCTATAAAATAAATAAATTACTTTCACCTCAAAATGAGCAGAACAAAACACAATGGAATGCATTTATATGCTATTCGGAGGTGGATGCTGTTTGTGTTCAGGAACACAGTTGTTTAACAGTTCTGGTAGGGGCAATTATACAGAAATTTTGATGACAGACTTTTGCTCTGGTACTTCCAAATGACCATAACACATTTTATCATTTTTTTTTTAAATTATGCTGTGGAATGAGATCGGGTCGAACGCGGTGAAAACCAATTGCTTTGTTAGTCAGGGCGCTTACCGTCCCCATAGCGCAAAGTCACAATGACTTTTTTGATGCGCTTGGAGGAATTTATTCGCAAATGCATTTCCATCTCCCATTGTTATTCTCGCATTTAACCTTTTTTCGCAAGTAAAAAAAACCACCTCAAGCTGAGCGTAAAAAAACGCACCGTGTTTTTTTGCGAAATTAAGGCATTTTTTATTCCAAATTTTCAATGTTTCCATCACTCGATTCTGATGCGATACTTCAAAATGTGCATAGAAAAGCAGGGTGATGGAAACCCAGCCTAGTGTCCAGTGAATTAATGAAAAAATAGTATACTTGATCATTTTGGGGTGGGTATCCCTTTTTTAATTGTGCTGCTTCTTGAGCCACTCCTTTGTTGCCTTGGGCGGTATGATTGGGTGATTGTCATGCTGGAAGACCCATCCATGACCCATCTTCAGTGTTCTAGGCTGAGGGAAAGGAGGTTCTCATCCAAGATTTTTCAGTACATGGCCCCATTCATTTGCCCCTCATTGCGGTATGGTGAAGTTGTCCTATATACCCTTAGCAGAAAAAACAAGCCCCAAAGCATAATGTTTTCCACCTCCGTGCTTGACTGTAGGGATGGTGTTCCTGGGGTTATTGTCAGTATTTCTCTCCCTCCAAAACATGGCAAGTCAAGTTAAACGCCAAAAGACGAGCTCAATTTTGGTCTTATCTGACAACAGCAACTTTTCCCCAAGCCTTCTCTGAATCATTATATGTTCTTTGGCAAACTTTAAAGTAGGCCTGTACATATGCCTTCTTGAGCAGGGGGACCTTGCAGGCACCTGCAGGGATTTGTCCATTGCAGCGTAGTGTAGTTCCAATGTTTTTGCTTGTTGTCTGTGGTCCCAACTGCCTTCTAAGATCATTAACAAGCTCCTCTACTGTGTAGTTTCTCCATGATCATCCTTTACCCCACAGGCAAGATCTTGAGCACAGAGTTCCAGACAGAGGCTGATTGATGGCTATTTTATATTTCTTCCCAATTTCCCGAATAATCGCACCAACAGTTGTCTTCTTCTCTCCTACCAAACTTCTTGCTGATGGTATTGTAGCCCATTCAAGCCAATCGGTGGAAGCCAGAATTCTTGCTGGTTGGTAGGAGATCAAATACTTATTTCACTCACTGAAAGCACTTTTTGGATGACTATTTCTGTCTCTATCCCATTCACAATAAAACATACCAAGAAAAACTTACAGACCCTTCATTTTTTTGTAAGTGGGCAAACTATTACAAAATCAGCAGGGGATCAAATAAAATATTTTTACCCCACTTGTAGGACAGACGAGATAGACGTAGATCTGTGATTTCACACAGGATTATGTGAAATGAGGAAGTTGATTGTCCATAACAATAATATTTACTTTATATGTTGCCCCTCCCCATCTTCCTCTTTTTGAATAAAACAATTTAAGCATAGGTTCATTGTGAAACACAGATTATATGCAGAAGCAAAAAAAGTGGCTTTATTTAAAAAAAAAAGAACACGTTGCTTTTATAATTAACAATAAATGAACATGTGACCATGAACAGCATCTGTGGCATGATCTCTCTGAACAGATAATTTTGTCTTCTCTTGTTCTCTTCAGCTCTCACTCTCTGAATCCCCATCCGTCACTTTCCCGCCAGGCTCTCACGCTGACGCAGGACTCTTCCTTTAAGCTCTTACTCTCATTGTTCACTCTGTGACCCAAAGTACAATTCTTCCTCTTCCACACACTTCCTGCTTCCTGATTCACAGGAAACCGCTGTGCAGAGCCATATTCCTCCACTTTATTTGGACTAATACATTCAGAATCAGGCTCTTTCGTCTCTCTAACACATACATATAAATATGTGGATCAAAGAAACTCTTTTATCACTCCACGCCGTGTGTGTGCATCAGAACACACAATCACAAACGATGATTTTAACCCTCTCAGCATTACAACGTCAATGGTCACCAGACCATCTTTCTGCTCCTGATTTAATCTGATGGTTTTAAATCACCAACCCATAACCCCCACCCACAGCCATTAACCAGACTTAAAGTGATAGTTCACCCATAAATGGAACTGCTTGTCATCAGTTACTACTCACCCTCATGTCCTTCCAGACCAGTATTACTGACTTTCTTTTGTTGGAAAACAAAAGGAGAAATACAGCAGACTTCACGGGGAATGATATGGTGCGCACAACGCCCTAAAGAAAGACAAAATATAACCATAAAAATAATCCAAATGATGTCACCTCAAGCCACACACACACACACACACAGGACTAAATTTAAGATTTGATGTACAGTATTTTATAAACTGCACACAAAAATCCATTTAGATTACACAGACGAATAAGATGCATGCTGGTGTAATTTTGTTTTGTTAAATACACAATAAACCATCCAGTAAAGGCCAATTAGTTTTAAATCTTAAAGGGTTAGTTTTCACCCACACTCATTAAACACGATATGTCATTAATGACTCACACCTCCATGTCGTTCCAAGACCTGTAAGGACCTCCGTTCATCTTCGGAACACAGTTTAAGATATTTTAGATTTAGTCCCGAGAGCTTTCCAGGTCCCGTCATTGATAAATGCTATGTACGGTATACTGTCCACGTCCAGGAAAGGTAATAAAAAACATCATCAAAGTAGTCCTGTGACATCAGAGGGTCCCGTTAGACATTTTTTCTTTGAAGCATCGAAATACATTTGGGTTGGTCCAAAAATAAACAAAAATTACTGGACTTTATTCAGCGTTGTCTTCTCTTCCCCTGTTCTGGTATGAGCCCGTTCACACGACCATCAGCAGGTGCAGTTTAGTGATAATCACGTGTTTGCGAACGAATCACTCGATGTACCCGGATCTTCTTGAACCAGTTCACCCAAATCGAACTGAATCGTTTGAAACGGTTCGCTAGTCTCCAATAAGCATCTAATCCACAAAATGACTTTCTACACACAAATTCATTTACTCAAACAGTACACTGAACTGAACTGCTGTGAAGAGAGAACTGAAGATGACCACCGGCCGAGCCAGATAACGAACAACGACATTTGACTGTTTCGTTCTCGAGTCAAGGCACCGTTTCGGGTGCCGGAACGCTTCCGGTTCGAGAACCGAGGAGTGATGAATATACTGTGCGCATGCGTTGATTCAGACTGACACACAGCGCGTCTTGAACCGAACTGGTTCTTTTTGGTGATTGATTCTGAAAACCGATTCTGTGCTAATGTTTATGAGCGCGGGTAAACCGAAGCTTGAATCAAGGGCAATCAATCGCCAATGAAGTCATTACGTCGCGCTCAAAAGAACTGGTGAACCGTTTTCGGCAACTGGTTTTTTGAATTGATCAAACTGTCTGAAAGAACCGGTTCGCGGAAAAGAACCGAACTTCCCATCACGTACTGGACTATCCGAAACCGATGCAACCGATTCTTGACTCGAAGAACGAGTCAATGCTTTCGTTCGTTATCTGGCTCGGCTCGGTGTTCATCTTCAGTTCTTTCTTCACAGCAGTTCAGTCAGTGGACATGTTTTGAGTAAATGAATTTACTCCGGGAAGTATTGGTTTGATTTGAACTCAGAGGGAGTGTCAGCCATGTTAAAAAAGTTTAACACCTTAAGTCATTTGTGGATTAATGCTTATTGTTTGACCGCGAACCCGCTTTCAAACGATTCAGTTCGTTTTTTGGTGAACTGGTTCAAGAAGATCCGGTTACAGAGAGTGATTCGTTCGCGAACCGGATATCACTAAACGCAGTGCTGTGAACGCGCTCCCAACAGACCCGGAAGAGAAGGAAACATGAATGAATAAGTCGTAATTTTTTGTTATTTTTGGAGGCCAAAATGTATTTTTCGATGCCCTTCAATCAAATTCTAACGGACCCTCTGAGGTCACATGGACGTACTTTGATGATGTTTTTTATTAACTTTTCTGGACGTGGACTCAGCCTATACCGTACATACATTTTCAACTGGAGGACAAGAAAGCTCTCGGACTAAAATCTCAAAGTATCTAAAACTGTGTTCCGAAGATGAACGGAGGTCTTACGGTTTGGAACGACATGAGGGTGAGTCATTAATGACATAATTTTCATTTTTGGGTGAACTATCCCCTATTGCCTTGACAACTGCAATTGAATATCACTTGTTCCACAAGCTAGCCGCATTGAACCATGTTCATTTTTTGTAACACGAATTAAATTAGTTTTCTTGGTTTCATGCTGATGTCTAAGCAATTGTGAGTAAAGTGCACTTTGAAAATATGATTAGTAATAAACTGAAACTGAACAGGAAGTCGATCAAATAAAACAATGCCACAATTTTGCACTACGTTTTTTTAAGTTAAAACCTGTGTAATCAAGATGGTGGGGAATATTATATGCAATTCAAACACATAAAACTAAATTTTAGATGACATAAATATTTTTAGTGTGCATACCCTTGGTGTGTTTGTCGTGGGATATAAAATAGTCATAAGTTTTGGTTAAGACTTTATGGCAATGACTTAATGACGCGTAAAATCTAGAATATTCCACAGATGTACTAGCTGGCTAAGATTTTTTTCTATTTATTATTATGATTATATTTTTATTTTTTTCTAAAACACACACACACGACACACACACACAATTTATAGATATATATTACAGTAGTATTAGTTTTTTTTTTACAAATAGTTTTCAAGGTCGCACTGGGAGCTGCCACGTTGTTCGATCAATGTCATTAGGCGACGTCCTTGGGGATCAAACAGTAGTTAATTTGAGTTCCTTTCTTTATATGATATATATCTATATTAGTATATATAGATTTAATATAGAATATTATCACTATATATTTATCTATAATAGATATTTTTTTTTTTTTTTTTTCTTTTTTTTTGTTAAGAGACCCACATGTGGTTGTTTCATGACAGTAGGCGGGGTGAGGCAATAAATCAACGACGAGGCTACATCAGCAACATGCAAGTGTTAAGGGTGAAAAATCTCATACAGGAAACTGGCGGCTCCTTAAAGGGGCCATACCTGCACCCACGGTTTCACTTTCATGTTCTTGGTAAATGGCGCCAGTCCCTGATATTCCTAATATTGAGGTAGTTGAAATCACAGGCCAACCTGACGCTGTTTCTGCAGATCACCACACCTGGGTTTGTTGTGTCCGATAGAGACGTGATTACCCGTAAAGGGACTTGAGGGGGCGTGTTTGTGCAGCCAGAGGGTTTATCAGCTCCAAACACTTGCAGGATTTCCGCTTGTAAATTGTCCGGACCAATTCCTGAGTGTCCACTGGGACGACCGAACGGCAATAAAAACCAGTAAAAAACCGGCCGCAAACGAAAAGCATGCTCATTCCGCGCCAGCGGGTACAATCACGGTAGCATCGGGGAATTTGTATGACGCGCAACGGGTCCTCTTTATCATGAGAGACAGAAAGAAGTTTTATCAACAGGGATAAACATCATTAGATAAAGATATACCATAACGACACCACATAGGCGCGCGACAGGTGGATCGAATGGGCCCAGAGCTCAAAAAAAAACCGCGACATCCGAAAAAAAAAGGGGGGGAGGAGGGACGAGGGAAGAGGGGATGATTGAAGTAGCACAGGTATGTGTTGTGCCCTAAAAATTGGAGATTGATGTGGTCGCGATGTGGGAGGTATTTAGAAATGATACACTTTGAAAAGGAAAATACAGCACCAGACCTTTGAACAGTATAATATGAGCAGTTCATATCAATGATAAATGAAATTAAAGTTTCATAACTATTTAAAACGACTAGGTACACTTATGCTGGTTTTTTTATTTATAGTTTATGTTAGGGTTTGTTTGAAACACTTCATTAAAAAAAAAAAAAACTGAAAACTACTCAAATATAGTAAGTTTTAAAAACGTCTTAATCTACTGATGAAAAAATATTTGAAAGCGAACAGTGTACAAAGGTTCGATTTTTGTGGGAAATTTTTAAAAGAAATTTAATCTATATTTTAATAATTTGCTAAAATTAAATTTTTTCATTTACACAAACACACAAATACATAGACCACGTTTTTTCCATGAGCGTGAAGAACATGCGCAGGCATGCATTCTTAGGCAAGTAATACTTGTCTACAAACCTATTTTCAAGCATTTATCAACTATCATAATTCCAGTTCAGGTAGGTAACGAGTGGATATAAATACTCTATCGTATCGCGCTTTATAATGATTTATTAACAGCAAATAATATTTGTATCTGCGAAGTGGTGTTTTTTGTATATTTCCTTTTCACAGGAACACTGTTAGTTGGCCAAAAAGGATAGAAAAGATTAAAGCTTCATTCCGCGGTCTCCTCTTTATTTCTCGTAGTGTGGACCCGGGTAAAGCATGATCTGCGGGCGGATGACGCTACGCGGCGCGAGGGTCGCCCGTGAACATTCAGTTGCGTGAGTGTTTTTTCCCGTTCCCGGAGCGCCCTCTGTGAGAGGTCAGCTATTGGTGTGTTACCACCCAACTCCCCTGCACGCTTTGTGACAGTTTGTGAGAGAACTGACTGTGCAAAAACTCCTAAACACGGATGATGCCGAGCCAGCGGGAGACGCGGCGCAAGGAAATTGGCGCAGTGCGAGTTTGTGCACACGGTGTGTTTTTGGATTTTTTTTATAAGATTATTCGCACGCCTTCCCAAACCCTGGGCGGGCTGATGATGTTAGTGAAAACTTGGTGTTTTGGCGACCGGGGGCCGGGGGACCATCGCTTGTCTTTCCCTCCTTTCTAACATCCACGGCACAGAGCCGGTTATCTCGTTGTGATACGATGGAGTCAGTAAGTCATTGTCCAGATACTTTTTTGGAATTGGATATGTAAATTCCCACATGCCCACATAATCAGTCATTGCACTGCATTATTCATATTTGGCAACTGCGCTCAGCTTTAATACAGATTTACTATTAATTCATAAGTAGATTGGACGTTGAAACTGAATCAACACTGCTAGCTGTGAATGGTCCGCTATAATGCTGTAGGTACACAGGCGCACCGCCCGGCTGTCCGGTTACAAAAGAGTGAGGAAAAAGCTATGGCAACCATGCATAACAGTAGGTACACATAACTACTAAAGCGAACCCAATTTCACATGAATTGGCAATACCTCGACGTTACTACGGGAATACTGGTAACATGTCTTACTGGGCACATAAATGGAGGTCACATTACTACGCTAGACACCCAAATTGCTCACTCCAAGGTTGGCTGTAGCCCCCAAACATGCAATGTGCCTATGAATTGGTCTATCTGTTTCCAGTGAAACTGAATTGCTTTTAAAATGGCAATTGCTCTTTAAGTACTATTTTAGACATGCATTTAACAATGATGGTGGGGGAGTAATAATTTTGTATTGTACTCATACCGACTGGTTCAGAAATATTATGCAGTCATATATCTGCACACGAGAAGCAGTATGCTAGTGCGTCTGTCGCAAGTATAATCGCACACACACTAACCTCTGGCTCTTCCCAGGAGTCGCGAACTGCTTCCGCTTCTAATGAGGGCCAGTAGTTGGTGACTTATAATGGCTGTTGTGGATCTAATGCCGGTGTGGTGTTGACAGTCCAGTTTTTATTCATTTTGAGGGCTTTTGTTTTTCTGTGGTATGGCATGTTGGTTTAAATGTACATTCTGGTGCACAAAAAAAAAAAAAAAAAATTATACTATATATATTATATATATAAATATATAATATCTATATATATAATGATATATTAATATAATATATCCTATATATACATACATCATATGGGGTCTTTATTTACTTGTACAAATATCTGAAACGCTCCTAAAACTACGATGCGTTTACATGACAAAGAAAATTCATAGCAACAAAACTTCAGTGAAGTTAATTTAAAGTCAGAAATGTGAAAAATATCTGTGGCAACTTACAACCATGGTTCTTGTTTTTAAAGCCAAAACTTCACTTATTTTTGATAATTGTTTTGTTTGCTATGGACGTATTGTCACAACCACTATATATATTCTTTAGGTCTTCCTTAAAGGAACATTTCACCCCCCAATGGAAATGTTTTCATCTTGATCTTCAGTGCATTCAAATATGTCTCTTTATCAGAACAGATTTGGATAAATTTAGCACTACATCATTTTTGTATTTTTGTCCGCGAAGCAATGTTAAAATGCTTAATGATAGATAGATTCGTTTTCTTACAAAAATGCATCTTTTTCCCTTCACAATATGTTAATTGATGATCTGGAGTGGTGTGGATTACTTTTGGATTTATTGTGATGGGTTTTTCATCAGCTGTGTGTGACTCTCACTTCGGACGCAAACCCTCTTCACCCCTGCATAGCGCATCCATTGTGTGATCAAGCTGATGCAATGCTACATTTCTTTAATCCGATTAAGAAACAACTACTCTGCATCTTAGCATCACGCTGAAGATGATTCATTTTCAGCAAATTTTCATTTTTGCGGGTGAACCTATTCCTTAGACACTATCTATATGAATATCTAATGATCTCCCGCGTCCTTGCTTGAAAGACTCATTTAGTGTAAGAGTGCAGATGGTGTTTTGCCAAGCCGCATGTTCCGATAACCATGCGTTACATACACTGCTTTTCAGAGAGCGTGAGTCAGAGATCTGGCAGTATTTACAGGCACGACACCTGGGTAAGTGTGTTACATATGATGGTTATCAGATAATTGTGGGGAGACGCACACACATATGAGAGAATCATTAACTGAAACACGTCTGTAGGTACAGTCCTTTGTAGAAATCCATTAATCTGTTTTGGCAGGACATCTGTATGAAAGTCCATCACATAGTCCCTAACCACTTTAACTACTGCCTTATTGTGGTGCAGACGCTCTGCGGTGGGGGGCGCGGCCAACATCAAAGACAGTACCAAGTGTGAAAACATTATCTTACCCACAATCCTTCCTTAGGCTGTAGAATGTTCAAAGCCTCACCATGCTGCGCGAAACAAATATGATATTAACTACGACACGCAGACCCACTGGAACACACCTGAGATAATGGAATCACATTTTTAATTATATAAAAGTAATGAGATACCCTTGTATAAATGTAATGGTTTTTTATGACCATTTAATTTGCATTCTTAAGTCCATATTTTGTCATTTCATTATTACTTGCTAACTTCTCTTGAAATATGGCGTTATTAAAATTTATACAATGCTCAATGTAGTTCGTGACAACAGTGTTACATTTTACCTAACGAAATGCAATGCATTAAAATACATATCTTTGTAATAATTGCAGAGTACAACGTTCAAGATTACGATGATACTATGTACTTGACCGCACAATTTTTGCAACTCAGGGTAATGTGTTTGGATATTAGGAGATGAAACCTCTTTTTCACTCTAGCCTTAGCAGTCAGAAGGGGGGGGGGGTAGTCATCTTTGAATTTTACTGCCTCTTTAGTTTGTGCGGTACCTCACATACGAGAGCAGTGATGTCTTACAAAAAGCTTGTCTATAGAAACTATAACACATGGTCTCTTATTCATCAAATTTGGGGGGAAATTTTCTAAAATCTAAAATAACCTCACTAAGTGTTTGCTCGCTAACCACTCATTCTGTCCCGAGGTAAAACCAACCCAAAAATGAAGTGGCAGATTTACCGCCTTACTTCCCCACACACAGGACAAAAGCAAATGAAACAAAACAAAGAACATGAGTAACAGAGGGTGTCGTTTAATCTCCAGAAAATATGAGACGAGAGCTCATTTAAAGTGCTTCTAACTCAAACACAACACAACACACCTCACGCACTGGACCACAGGTGTGGTAAGATATATAGCTGCAGCTTTAGGGTTGTTGTCAAAGCTCTCCGGGGAACACAGAGATCTGTTTACACACTGGCGCTCTAAACCGAACTCGTTAGAGCATTCAATAAACACTGATGATTACTGTATAGCTGTTCAAGATGAAGCGCCACACACGTGTGTGTACATGCCTCAAGTTCAGATCAACTTACTGAAGAGAAATGACTTTTAATATATTGGCTTTGTGAAGTAAATAGTTGTGCATGCATTGTGTGTTGCAGGACAGTGCTGTTTCAGTCGAATCAAAGTCCTTCTTTTTAGTTACATGTGGTATTTATGACAATAATATTTTAATAATACACATATAGTATTACCTGAAGATCTTCACGGAAACCCAAAAATACACTGATTCTTTAGTACACCCAAATAAAATTACCCGATTTGTAGGTGTGTCACTGGAGGTTATGATCATACTGATTTTACTTTTAAATCATCCCATACCCGTTAATATGCAAACAGCATGTGTGTATTTATATAGGCACAGATGGGTCTCAGAAGCATGTTCAAACTCAATCCACTGGTCTTGAATCGCAACAAATGCACTTCTTGATGATTAAGTGTCTCTGAATTCTCTGCCCTTTAAAAGTCGCATTAACTCTCGCATTCGTTTTAAACAAAAATAACTGAACGGGTCATACTGTGGGCGCGTTTTGGCAGAAGGGTTTATAAATGCCATGTTTTAATTCTGAATGTCTGTCTGAAAGACACGTGTGTGTCGTCCGTATGTATGATGGGGAGTCACAGCTGTTACTGCATAAATAACAGGGTTTTCGCTCAAATCTAGCTAAATGCTCAATTCTCAGGATAATGACTGTGCTCAGTTGGCAGCTTAAGAGCTAATAGAACATGCATTTGTTTAATATCATATATCAATTGTTGCGCATTATATATTATTTTAAATGTATGTATTATATTATATAGTATTAAATATACTACTTTGAAAAGGTGTGAAGTATGAGTAGTCTATCTATCGGTCTATCTTCATCTATTCTAGCTTATCGATCTATCTATTCTATCTATCTTATCTAATCTAGATCTATCATCAGTGAAGCTGATCAGAGTTGGTTGGTACCTGAAAGGTGAGTGACACCACCGACCTGAGTCGAAGGCAAAGGACGAACATAGTAGATCAGACAGAGAGAGAGAAAGAAGAGATATGTACAGCGAACAGCAATGTGCTGCTCTCAACAAAACGGTCCCGTCTGTTTCTCTCCTGCATGTGACCTTGCACACCTCAGATTCCACGGTCATCACGGGTAAATGCACACACGACATATGCGTCTGTAGTTGCGCAGGAATGTCTAATGTCCTCATGCGTCTAAGGGGTCAGTGGTCAATATAAGGTTAAAGGTCAACACATATAATAGCAGCTAAGTACAGTCAGACCTGTCGTGTCGCAGTTACAGCTGATGGACAGCAAAGCTGTTTTTATGCAAAAACAACATGCACACATCCTTCATTTTGTGTCAACGAAGTTTTCACGCTTCACCAGCTCGGTACATTGGTTTGTTTTCCTTCTGGAGCATCCGAGAGCGAGTTTGGAAACCGAAAATCTGTTAATGTGTGCATTATGAGTCCATCATTTGTCCCCTACAGTGAGAAAAGATGGATCTCAAAAATCATACAGTCATTGTTTGGGCAGGGTTCCAATACACAAATGCTGGCTGGAAACCAGAGAATTAGTTGGAGTGTTGATAGGAGTTTTCCTGAAGAACAGCAGGCTGTTTCCTTAGCTGGTTCGTAGGATAAACGGAGTGACTCAACATCTGTCACCACCAACAAATAAAAACACAGCTGTGGAGTCATTCAGGTAATAACACAGTATTAAAGAATCAAGGGGATGTGAACTTTTGAACGGGTAATTTTTATAAATTCAACTAATTCTTTCTCTTGTGTGGACTATCTGTATGATCGTCAGGTCATTAACTATATATATAATTCACATTTTGCGAAAGATTCCTGCAAGGTGTATGTAAACTTTTTGACTTCAAACTGTATATACAGTACTTACGTTTTGGGTCAGAGGTTTTTCTGTTTTTTTTTAACTTTTACTTCAGTAAGTGATCCGCTTTCATTTGATAAAATGCTATCTGTATAATGTTATAAAATGTTTCTTTTTTCAAATACAAATGCCTTTCTATTCTGTAAAAAGCACTGAAAAAAGTAGATCATCTGGGCTCCGTCAACATATTCACAGACCGCATCCACCTGTTTTCAGCATTGATACAGAATTTTCTTTTTGAGCAGTGCCCAAATCAGCACTATTAGAAATGATTTCGGAAGGATCACTTGTGACACGTGTGAACGCCTTGGAGTAAGAGTGCTGACAAAATCACTTTGGCTTCACAGGAATAAAATTAGCATATTTAAAATTGAAAACACAGCATAATATGTATCATTAATTGTATCGGTTTTCACGTATTTTTTTGATCAATATGCAGCCTTGGTACACTTACGTTCTTCTTGTCCAATAACACTTCAAAATCGTCTAGCCAACGAGTAGTGTAGATATCCTTAAATAATGCCAGTGTTGTTCTGTGCTAACTGTGTTTTTTTCAGGAGGCGAAGTGTTTGTTGGAGATGCCTGGAGATGATGAGTCTCGTGTGGCTCCACAGCACAGAGTGCGTTCTTCAGCTCTTCGGCCGTACACAAACCCTACATCACCATGTTTTCCCGAACAACCACCGCATGTGTAGCACATCCACATTAAGAAACACACAAAACACCTCACACATACATTTATTAACGTCGACTCATTATTCGAAAAAACACGCTGACCTTTCGAGGACTGGGGTAAAATGTCCGTTCCCCCTGCGCTTCTTATCCTTTCTGGGCGGTTTGAAGGGTTGAAAGTGCAAATGAGAAACTGCAAGAAGGCTTTACAATCATTATGAGTAGGCTTTGGGGGAAAACATACTGAAGATTTTATGATAACATATTTCAAAAACATACTTCAAAAGCAGTTGTTCTGTGTCAGATGTGGATGAGTGTAAGGAAGGTCATCGCTGCTCACAGAAGTGTGTGAATACGGAGGGGAGTTATCGGTGTGTGTGTCAGGACGGATTCAGTCTGGCTGAAGATGAAATAACGTGTTCAAGAATTCCTGCTCCCTCCCCGCCGCCCACCGGGCCTCCAGAAGCAGAAGATCGCTCATCCAGAAGCCATGTTGGTAAGACATGTATACATTATCATCAGCCGCAGACATACTGATGTAGAGACCCATCATCCACACTGGCTTAACACTCAGAGACTCAGAGTAATAGATACAAGAACGATGAATCTCCAGACAGAATTTCCAGACATGAATTTCTTTACAAAAATGTTGAGATATATATNAGCTGATAGAGTTGGTTGTACCTGAGGTGGACACACTCACCTGAGCGAGCGACAGATAGACAGACAGAGAGAGAGAGAGATGTACACAGTGGTGCTGCTCTCCTCCTCTCTGTTTCTCCTGCATGTGACCTGCACACCTCAGATTCACGGTCATCACGGGTAAATGCACACACTGTAGCGTCTGTAGTGCCAGGAAATGTCAATTCTCATGCTCTAAGGGGTCAGTGGTCAATATAAGGTTAAAGGTCAACACATATAATAGCAGCTAATTACATCAGACTGTCGTGTCCAGTTACAGCTGATGGACAGCAAAGCTTTTGATGCAAAAACAACATGTACACATCTTCATTTTGTTCAAAAGTTTTCACCCCCAGGCTCTTAATGCTTGGTTTTTCCTTCTGGAGCATCAGAGAGCGTTTGAACCTTCTGTAATAGTTGCATTTGAGTCCCTCAGTTGTCCTCAGTGAGAAAAGATGGATCTCAAAATCATACAGTCATTGTTGGAAAGGGTTCAAATACACAAAACTGCTGGAAAACCAGAGAATTAGTGGGAGTTGAAGGATTTTTCTGAAGAACAGCAGGCTGTTTAGCTGTTCAGGATAAACGAGGGACTCAACAACTGTCACAAAATAAAAAACACAGCTGTGGATCATTCAGGTAATAACACAGTATTAAGAATCAAGGGGATGTGAACTTTTGAACGGGTAATTTTTATAAATTCAACTATTCTTTTCTCTTGTGGACTATATGTTAACGTCAGGTCAGTAACATAATAATAATTAACATTTTGAAGATTCTGCAAGGTGTATGTAAACTTTTGACTTCAACTGTATATACATACTACTGTTTGGGGTCAGGTTTTTTGTTTTTTAACTTTTATTCAGTAAGGATCCATTAATTTGATAAATGTATTTATAATGTTATAAAATGTTTCTCTTTCAAATAAATGCTTTCTATTCTTAAAAAAGCCTGAAAAAAGTAGATCATGGCTTCCACAACAATATTAAGCAGCACCACTGTTTTCAGCATTGATACAGAGGTTTCTTGAGCAGCAAATCAGCATATTAGAATGATTTCTGAAGGATCATGTGACACTGAAGACTGGAATAATGATGCTGAAAAATCAGCTTTGCTTCACAGGAATAAAATTACATTTTAAAATTGAAAACAGTCATAATATTTCATAATTGTATAGGTTTTACTGTATTTTTGATCAGATAAATGCAGCCTTGGTAAACTTACGTGGCTTCTGTCAAAAACATCAAAATCTTACCAACAGTAGTGTATATATATATATATATATAAGCAGTGTTTGTGCATAACTGTGTGTGTTTCAGGAGGAGAGTGTGTGTTGGAGATGCCTGGAGTCGTCGTGTGTCTCACAGCACAGAGTCGTTTCTTCAGCCCGTACACAAACCCTACATCACCATGTGCCAAAACCACCGCATGTGTAGCACATACAAGTAAGAACACACAAAACACATCAAAATACATATTATACTTCACAATGTATCAGCGTTTCACTGGACTGTGTGTGTTTTACAGGACAATCTACAGGATTTCTTACAGGCAGGTGAGCAGAGCAGCTCCTAATGTACACATTTACCCAGAATGCTGTCCGGGATGGAGACGCATGCATTCACACTGTAACCAAGGTAATGGACATCATACTGCATAACATGAGCCATGAATGTGTTTTCTCTTGGGATTGTAACTGCATGCATGTCTGTGTGTGTGTGTGTGTGTGTGTGTGTGTGTGTGTGTTTACATATGTCTCTCTCTAGCGGTGTGTGCGCAGTCTTGTGCAAACGGAGGCTCTTGTGTAAGGCCTAATCACTGTGCATGTCTGAAAGGATGGACGGGACGATACTGTCAAACAGGTACTTGATAATACACATAAATGGTCATTTAGAACAGTTACAGTTATGCTTATGGCACATGCTTTATGAACTGAGTTGCATGCACATAGAATTGATGTACATGGACAAAACCAACAAATATACATATACAAATAAATACAAACACAATTTGAGAATATTTTTGCTTTGTACATTTATTTTAAAGGGCTTTATTTGCTCTTTTAT
>NC_056617.1:44979-46487 GCF_018340385.1 Cyprinus carpio | reverse complement strand
GGAGGCACACATCTGGGGTGGGTGGGGGGTGTGGGGGAGGGGAAGGGATGAATGGAGGAGGAGAGGAGGGGGGGGGGGGGGGAAGGAGAGGGAATGAGGACGCCAGAAAGATAGAGGTTAAAGATATGGGATATTTATAGGTGGAGGAGTTTTAATTTAAGTAGTAAACGCAGAGTCTATGGAGCAGTGTATATTGGCAATACCTCCGGGGCGTAGAAGCTAAGACACACGTACGAGAGCTGGTGTGGGATGAATTCACACAGAAGGCCATACTGTAAAGCTTAGCGCAAGCAGGGACCATTACCTTCGAGTGAGCACATTATACTCATTGTAATACCACAGATCCCTGTTTGCATAGATCTAAATGCATTAGCCTACAATTCATCATGTTCATACATTTATAAACGGTTTCGGTCCCACATTCCTGACCACTTTTCTGCAATTGAAAGTGTGGGAAGAGGACAGTCTCAGATTCCCGCTTTTCCATTGCACAAGGCATTGTGGGCAATATTAACCAAAAAAGCATGCACAGATGCATACTTCTCAAATCCACTGGAAATCCCAGTACTTTTTACACACTGCTTTTCAAATGGATTATTCTAAACTTGCATACATCTTCAGATGAACAGTACATAAACAATGGTCTCGAAAACACATAAGTAAAAATGAATACATTACAGTGTCAGAAATGTGTGATTGTGGGTAATTGTGGGCTTTTAGACCACGGTTTCCTCTCTAGCGTCCCCTGCAGGTGGAGCCCTGACCAGCCTCACGGTTCATTATTACTTTTGGTACGCGCTATGCCACTCTCAACTCGTACCGTGAGTAATAGTGCACTGTGACTGGTGTCCTCAGCGACAACATACAGACAGACCTGGACCACATCCATCTGAAAAACCACCTCAAAACCACAATCACAGACCCCCTGAACACCCAGCAGCTCGCGGTTTCCTTACAAATACACTGTCTCTCATTGAGCATATTATCATTTCACAGATCGTGGAGTTGTATTATATTTCTTCAAAACAGATCCTATGTCAATCCCGTGGCAGAAACAGAGACGGTAATAGAGAAAAAAATAAGTGTAAAGTAGATGTTCCAGCTAAGCAAAAAATTATGTGTTCAACCCAAAGAGAAAAAAGAATGTTAATGTGCATTTTGATCTGATTTAACTGAAAGCACAGGTTATGAGATGCATTAATAAGGAACTGGCTGGCTAAAGATATGTCTTTAATCCAGATTTAAAACAGGAGAGTGTGTTCGAAACCCCAAAACATTATCAGAAGGCTATTCCAGAGTTTGGGGAGCCAAATGTGAAAAAGCTCTACCTATTTTAGTGACTTTGCTATCCTTAGAAACTACCAAGCAAGAGTTTTGTGACCTTAGAGGGTGATGGATTGTAGCGCCGAGAAGACTAGTTAGGTATGCAGGAGCTAACCATTAAGGTCCTTAAAGAGTAGGTCATATGGTATTTTTAAAGTGTCCTAATATTGTGTTGGAGTGCCCTA
>NC_056617.1:35129-43544 GCF_018340385.1 Cyprinus carpio | reverse complement strand
ATTACGTATTGCTGATCATATGTTACACACTACATGAAAGGTAAATTTAAAAAAATTCCATGATAGGTGCCTTTAAAGGATACCCATCCCAAAAATGAAAATTTTGACATTAATCACTTCATTCCCCATGTCGTTCCAAAACCACAGAAAAGTTAGTCTGAACATTACCAAGATGTTTACATTTTTAAAAAGCTTATTAGTGTAACAAAAATAATCTAGTTTATTCAACAAATTCCCTGTCAGCTGCCCCTCCAGTCTCCATATCAATTGCAAGCAGGTATGCTCTTCTAGTCATCATCCACCAGCCACAAGATGCTACCAGTGACAGCACAAAGAATTGTTGATTAAACTCATGGCTTTTGTTTTTCTCTGCTACAAAAAATTTCATTATGATAGAGTATCCCTTTAAAAGTAAGTAGTAATATTTTGTAACTGATACAAAACTTAATAGGTAGGCAGTACAGAGAATGTAAAATATTATTTTAATATTATTAAAAGTTATTAATATTTTGAGTTATTATATTTTGAATAAGTTTTTACTTTAATTTATTGTATTTTTTTTATTATTGTTATTTTAATTTAGGTTTATTTTTTTTCTCTTCTGTTTTAGTTTTGGTTAGTCTATACAACAACAAAACCATTGCTTGAAAATGACAGCATGCAGAACAAGTGTTATTTTAATATAATCATTAATGTATGTTATTAATATTTATTTATATGAATTAGCTTTAATTAATTTAATTTAATTGTTAATTGTTGTTATGTGCATAAATATAACATGTAATATTTAGTTATAAAGTAGTTTATTTTTATTCATTTTAAAATTTTCATTAACTTTATTACAGCTAAACTTACTTTTAAGATTAGTTTTAATTATTAGTTTAAATAATTATATATAGATTTTAAAATAACAATAAAAAGCATTATGTAAATATTAATAATAAGGTCATCAGAATGGTGTAAAATTGTAATATAGTCATTAGTACTCTTTTGAATTGTTTCCTTTGAATATTTTTTCCCGTTTTCAATTTGAAGTTTAGTTTGTCGCGCTTTTTTATTTGATTTTTTATAATACGTGTATTTTAGGTTTTCATTGATTTTGATTAATTTTAAGTGCTTTGAAAATAAAAAAAACTCTTCCTAATTACGATGTAAAAGTTTGAAGTTTTTCAGTTATAATTTCATACAGTATTTTATTTCAGCTTTACTTTAATTCACAAAATGTTTTAAATAGTTTTCTATTAAGCTTAGTTTTAACTAGGCACCCTGTTCGAAAGAACGAACACACTGATGTGCTTCTACATTAAACATCCCCCGAGGTGGTATCTAGCTTTCAGCTGAGAAGTGTCTGATGTCTTTGAGAACTGCTGAGCGTCGTCTGTCTCATCTAGCTTGTGTTGGAAGCGTCTCGCTCTCTCTCCTCTTTTTCTTTGTTTTTTTCATTTTTCTCTCCCTACACTATTTCAGATCTGTCTGTGATTTAAAAATAACAGTTGGATCAGAATCTCCTCTGGCCCTAGACGGTCATGTTTCCTAGTGACAGGCTAAAATAATCGCCACTCGTTCTGACCGCTGGCCGGAGCTCAAACACACATTCCTGGAGTTCGAAGAAGAGAGCAGCACATTTCCACGTCTCGGCGTTAATGTCCGGATCACTGAAACGTTTGTTGAAAACCATGTTTCTGTAGGGAAACGCTTTATGTTTTTATCATAAGAAAAACATTTGAGAGAAAGCCTCTGAGTGACCCTGAGCACTAGTGTGGCTGAGTTTGACCCGGAGTCACACTCACACATCAGCATCTGTCTGTGGGACGTCCGCTGGCGAGATCAGGTTACTCTAAACCTGTCATCAAAAACAGCCCCCCCCCCCTTTTTTTTTTACCATGGTAACCACAGTTTTCACCAAATGCTTTATTTGATACAGTTACTTATTATTAATATTAAGCTTCGTGTAAAAATTATTTTAAAAAATCTAATAAAATATAAATTATTTTGTAACCCAGCCTGTTAGGCTGATCGTTACATTTTAAAATATCTAATAAAATAATATAAAAAAATAATTTACACATTCTATTTAAAATTATACTTGCTTTAATTAATTAATTAATCAATCTGGCAGTGTTGGCTAATACCAGATTACTACAGTTTTTCTGTATATTACCAAACACAAATCTAGGGATATTTTTGATATTATTGAGGTATTTATTAATACATGTTAAAGGCAAAATGTCTAATTGCTTATTCAATGTGTGCATGTGTTCAAGATATGTTCAAGTCATGTCTTTCTTGGATTGTCTGTTTTAATGAGCTTTTTTTATTGTTGGACTGAACTTGCTGATTTTGCACATATTTACACAAGAGGGAGAGTATGAGACAGTGTTTTTAACTTTGGCTAAAAATGGCATCCCTTGAAGTGAACTGTTTAAATCTAAAGGCATTGCTCTTTGCTCTTATCTGCTCTTATGAATGTCCAAACACTCTGTTGAGTTTATGGGGCCCAAATCCCCAGAAAGCTGAAGTTTATAACTACATTAGTGTCATCAGATAGAAGAACAGGAAGCTGAATGTTTAGCCGTGTGATGATGGTGATTTTGCAGAGGCCACTGCCGGACACCATTTGTAGCTGTTGTTCCCGCTTTTGTTTTGGCCTGATCTGTAGCTCACATTCCAGATCTATCAAACTCAGACTGCTGGGGGTCACTGCTTTCCCTCAAACACACACACACAGCGGCTCTCGTGCGCTCCCATGTGTCTTCATAACATCACACATCTGGGATAGATTGACTGAGTTGCAAGTGGTTGGGTGTGGTGGTGTGTGTGTGTGTGTGTGTGTTGTTTGGTGCGACCCATTGACGAGTTTTTTTTAGACTGTTATAGCATCACAACCCAAACATTCAGGATAGCTGCCAAGGGCGGGGGTTTTACGGGGGTGCTGAGCTCTGATATGATTTGGTGGTCAATCCTTCCATTCACAAAACACAAACCAATCACAACATCGGTTTATTCTTTACTACTTTGTGATGAAATTGACCTAGCTTTCCATGTACTTGGGTGCAAAAGGTCGAAGAACACGGGATTTTCTCTTTATCCTCCCCCACTCATGCAATTTACACCAAAGAATCGGATTTTTATTAATGCTGCTACCTATAGGTTCTGCTCTTAATTAAAGCAATATATGGAATAACTGTTTAATAATTAAAAACAATAAATTTGATAAATACTATAAAATTAATTCATCATTTCAATAAATAATAATTTAAATAGGATAATAAATAATCATATAAATAAAATACATTGAATAAATATTTTTAAATAAAGCCTAATTAATATTACAAATTGATTAATGTATTATATTCATTCCATAAACGTTATCTTCTTTAAAAAATAAAAAAACTAAATAAGAAACAATTAAATATCATTTTATAATGTCAAAAATTCATAAAATGCGAAAATGTATATAATAAAATACGCAACTTTTCATAAATAATGATATCGTTAGGTAATATATAAATAGTTATATATAAATAAAATTATAATTTTAACTTTTTTTTTTCCCCCCTTAGAAAAAAAATCATATACATTTTGTTAAGTCTTCATTATTATTGACGCGTATAATATAAATTTGTCTTAAATCAAAATCAAAATCAAAGAAGAAACATTATTCACTAGATGTCATAAGACTTCATTGAGCCTGACCCGTAGTGATTATCCAATTTAGCTATCTTTGCCATCATATTCTTGCCCCAAAATCAACGGTTCCCCCTTTTTGTATCACACCATCCACTCCTTCTCTCGTTCTACTTTCTCATTTATGCTCTGTACTTTTTTATCATCTGTGCCACCTCTTAACAAAGTCATGATACTACTGCCGATTCACTATATGGCATATTAATCACGCGAATACATGAACAGCAGAGCAGAAAATAGCAGAAATATAACCATAAAACAAACCTGCCCATTTTGCCGAAGTCTTCGCCCATCAGTTTTTGCCGTTGTTTCGCATGTTGATTGTAGCTGACACTAATATAGGACCATTTATTTATCTTCAAAGCCTGGATACTTAAAACATCAAAAAATAGTTGTGCGCCCT
Organism: Cyprinus carpio; assembly: GCF_018340385.1. Lineage (NCBI taxonomy): Eukaryota > Metazoa > Chordata > Actinopteri > Cypriniformes > Cyprinidae > Cyprinus > Cyprinus carpio. The sequence goes on along the minus strand of NC_056617.1, from coordinate 39,454 downwards.
GCCATTACAGGTCTGTTAATTAGCACTTGACATTTCAGTTTGTGGAGTGCCAGATCCGATACTCTAATTTCTATGTGTATTTCTTTTGTTACTTAAAGGGCCGAAGTTTCGGGATTGCCGTCCGGAAAAGCGTATAACCGAAGAACGCTGCTACGATGTCCCCTTAAAAACACGAGACGTGCGAGCCTCCCCTTCGAGCAAGGTCCACACTTTAAACACACACCCCCCCTATCGCGCCCGACAAATCCTACCTAATTCAAACGGCCCATGGGCAAATCTGTAGCTTATTGTTTCAAAGCCTCATCTACCAAGTTTAATTAAAAGCCGCTAGTACTAGCCCCACACATCACAGATTCTTGAAGCATTAACACAGCTTTACGCAGAAAGGTGACTTTAACATTACAACACACTATTATAGTTTTTATTAAATAGTTTGTGTTGTAGATAATAAATGCTGCTGTATAGAGTATTCGTGCTTTGTTTGTTAATTATTAACGTACTATTTTCTGTATGTAAACCTCATTTTTTATTTTTTGCAATCTCTGTAAAGGCTTATCGATTTTATTTTTTTTCTCACCCACGCGATCCCCTGTCATCAAATGCACCCACCCACCCAAAAACACCCTTTTCCCTTTCATTCCTGCTCCAGCGAATACTAGAAGACCCTGCGTTCTACGGAATCCCCTTCACTACACTCAGATTTCCACCGATAGGATTCGGATCCCATGGCTGGAGACAATAACATACTTCTCATGCCTGACGAGGACACAACTTCCTGTCGACCCATCTCTGCCAGGCCCAAATTAGACCGGTGATCGACCTCGCTCAGTGAGAAGGTTTCCGATCTTCTGCCGAGTGAGCGCCCAATAGAGAGCCTGTAAGCCATATATACTGTGTGCTAAGAAACTATATGCCCCAGCAATCTGTTCTTTCAATTGATAAATATAACAAAAACATCTTTATTAGGCTCGTTCCTGCCAGCCAGAGAACTAGACGATCAAAAATGCGGCTGGCTCGGAGACCAGACCTGACACAAGTGAAAACCAGTCTAAATGAACAACACTGATCAAAGGCCTGAACCCTGTAAACATGTTCAGATCACTCCAAAAGCATGTAGGGAATGCCAAAACACAAAAAAACTGCTTTGCCGCACCACAAACCCCAACCCTCGGAGTGTCTTTCTGGCTCCCACACTCACGGCTGCCGTGCCCCCTTTTTGGGCCTACCTTTTCGCCACCACAATATTTTTCGACTGTATTTCTTTCACTTAATACTGCCGCGGTGTAAGTGCATGACCCTGCCCCTCCCCATGGTTCTCTCACACGTTTGCGCTCAGCCAGATAATTAAGGAGAATATGTAAATTTCTCATCTCATATTTTAAGTTGTCATGTCTCACTTCACTGAGTAGTGATATTGCGGAAAACAATACAAAAAAAGAATTGTATTTTCTTTTTTTCTCTATCTTTTAGTATGTGTTAAATTTTTGTAATAAAATTGGTTAAACTTTGAATGATTCTTGTTTGTGGTTCATTAAGTTCACAATTAATTCTATAGTTTGGAGAAAAAATTGTTTCAAATAGTTTCAAAATTATCATATTTATAAAATATACAAATTTAAAAACTCTCAACTTAATTCACCTAAATTACAAGTAATTAGTTGAATTCCTGTTTGCCCCAAATATATCAGCGTGTATTTATCTTTTTTTTTGTGAATGTGAATTAATTATTTGTTGAGTCATAATTTTCTAAATATATTATTAAGCCTAAGTATGCAAATGCAAATTTACATTTTACAAAACATTTTTTCTGCATTTCCAAATTTCATTTTGTGAATATAAATCTAGGTTAAGAATTTTATGAATTATGTTTGCAAATATATAAAAACTTATTTTTGTGAATGTGAATCGAGCATTTAGCAAATAATATTTTGTAAATACATTAACTCTTTCCCCAACCATTGACGAAGTTATCTCGCTCTTGTTAGAACACAATGCTTCCCTACGACAAAAATGTGTTTCACTGTTATACACTCGAGGAGTGTTATTACACATCTTCTGATACGGCAGCTACAAAACCTCTTTCCGAACAAAATAACACACCCCCTCCATGAACAGGACGCGAGAAACAAAGACAATCCCTCATAGCCTAAACAAATAGCCCCCATATTAAAAATAATTGCGATCATCATGCCATATAGACGATCATAAATACGCAATTCCATGCCATATATCATGATAGAGCCTAAATCGTTCATCCATCCGCCGCACTCCTGATCCGCTGGTCTATGTCCTTGTGCAAGCCACTTTGGATTCGCGTTTGATGGAAGGAGATTGTACTGCGATTAATCGTATTTAATAACCATACTGAATATTATCCAGATGTAGTTGTGTGATGAAAAATAATGTCGTTTTATTTCTCACCTTTTTGCCTCAAAACTATACATTGTTTTATGAAAACCTACGTATATTCAATTGTCCGTGATAAAAAGAGAATGCTTTAAGCTAGAATAAAACTGATTTTTTTTTTTTTTTTTAAAGGAGAGGCTCTGATCTTTATTTTTGGCTGTCCCTTTGCATATTCAAAATATTCATTACAGCAAAACCATACTGGAGGACCATCAGTTTTAGTGAAAACCATCACAAATCGCTGGCGGTGGCTGGCAACTTTTTTCAAAAATGCTGGCAGGGAAAGAGTTAAGTATGTTAATATTAAAATTTACAAAATATTTTTGTCAAAAGTTAAACTTTCACTATAAATTAGGTCATGTATTTGAGAATTGCTGTTCTATGCAATTACTCCTATTTTTTATCAAGGCTGAATGTTGAGCATTAGGTGAATCCATATTTAAAGTTTGCAAAACTATTATTAAGGCAAATGCCACAAACAAAATGCTACAGTTAACAAAAATTTGTCATAGCCGCGTTTGTTTATTTGTTTTTGGAACTATAATTAACTTTTTGTCAAGGTGAATTTGCCTGCCCATTTGTCTAATCCCTTAATTTTGACAAGTATTTTGAAGCCTCACTTATACTTTTCCCCACCCTTTAACGCCTTTATGGAGGTTATTTATTCTGGAACTCCATTTACAATTGGATCACAAAATACAGTTTTTTTTTATTATATGTTATTATTTCATGCAACGACAAACATCCCAAAATCAATATAAACCATGACACATCTAAAACTGCCTATTTTTTTTTTTTTTTTGTTTTGTTTGGGGGCCGGGGGCCCGAGTGTCTGTCGGTAGTCAATCATAAGTCAAAGTAAAATCATCATGTTAGATTTTATGCTAAATGTGCTAAGTATAATAAATATTCGGACAGGCTAGGAACGACAAAAACGCTCAAGAACGACAACTTTCTACCATTCCTACTGGAAAAACAGACGATTTTATTGATCTATTCGTCCTAGGATGGCTTCTCTCACAAACAGGTCGCATCCAGATTCATAACACAATCAACATTTTTATATATGATCATCATCTCTGATCTGTACCCTACAGGATGACTTTACAGACTTTTACAATGGGCTCTTTCAGCCTCATTGTTGGTGTCGGGGTAACCCATACAAAACACATTCAAGCAGCCACACATATGGGACACCTACACACACTCGCTCTCCTCTCTTCATTCACACCCGTACACAAGCCTACTGGTTGAAATGTACCTGACAGGTTCGTTTTCCTATACGGTTATTCTTATAATCAGAGCCGTTTATACAAGCCTCACCTGCTCTTAAATCACCTTATAGAGATTTCGGTGGAAAATCACACAAACACCTTGTACAGCCGTTTCGATGGAATGCAGCCTTCCGCGTTGGATCGTCAGTACAGTCCCCAGCGGCCACAAAAAAATGACATCGAAAATAAAGAGCGCCAATTTGTGAGTATAAAACTCTTTCACTACGAACTTAATACACAACATAAAAGGCTTTAGATTTGCTACTATATTAATAACAATAACAGCTGTCTAAATCTAGGCAACATTTAGCATTAACCCAAACTGAGACATTTGCTTACACAAGCAAGAGTCTTTCAGCTCAGCTGAGCCCTGTTACTAATGAGATAAGTTAATTGCAGTCCCTCTTAAATAATATTGTACATACTAAATTAAGGATCAGATGTTATACATTCTTAACAAACAAGAACTGCAACATCAAGCATTAAATAGAAGATTCAACAATGCAATGCAATTAGAAAGTAATAACAAATATTCATCTTACTTTACTGCCCTAAGCTGTTAATAAATAGGTGTTAAATAATTGGTCATTTTGAGATTAAATTGTGAATGTCATTTTCACATATTCAGATTTATATATATATATA